>NC_045456.1:22890444-22895304 GCF_002776525.5 Piliocolobus tephrosceles | reverse complement strand
ATAATATATATATGACGTATCCATACAGTGAAGTATTGTGCAATCAGAAGAAGAAATACAAATGCGATGTGGTAGTGTATGCCTGTAGTTACAGCTACTTGGGAGGCTGAGGTGGAAGGATCACTTGTGCACAGAGTATTGAGGCTACAGGACGTGAAGATTATGCCACTGACTCCAGCTTGGGCAACAAAGCGAAAAAAAAAAAAAAAAAAAAAGCCAAGTGAGGTGGCCCCCACCTGTAATCCCAGCACTTTGGAAGGCTGAGGCAGACAGATCACGAGGTCAAGAGTTTGAGACCAGCCTGACCAACATGGTGAAACCCCCCCCACCGGTGTGTGTGTGTGTGTGTGTGTATGTACATGTGTATATATGTGTATACACACACATGTGTATATATGTATATACACACACAGGTATATTTTAAATATACATCTATACATATACATACATAAATATACACACATGTATATATACACCCACACGTATATACACACACACACACACACACACATATATATATACACCTGTACACACACAGAGAGAGAGAGAGAAGACAGAGTGTCACTCTGTCACCCAGACTGGAGTGCAGTGGCAACATCATAACTCAAAGCAGCTTCAACCTCCTTCTAATGATTCTCCCACCTCAGCCTCCTGAGTAGATAGGATCACAAACACACACCAACATGACCATATAATTTTTTGTATTTTTTGTAAGGACAGGGTTTTGTTATGTTGCCTAGGCTGGTCTCAAACTACTGGATTATAAATGCTTTCCATTGTTAATCATATGTCAGCAATAATATTGGGATTTATTGTTAATATATAAATAGTATCAGTATACTTCTATGCTGTATTTTTCTACTACTAAAACGTTAGTTACTTCTGAAAAGTGTAAAATGTTTCTTCATTTTATTGAGTTATTTTGAGTTATTTTGTTCATTCATAGATAAAGTTTAATCAGGAAATAAGTACATAAACAGGAGTAAGTCCAAAGAGGTAAATGAGGAGATATCCTTGTCTAATAAGTGGAATAGAGTTGGGGAGTAGCAGTGGGTAACATGGACCCTCAAGTCTAGAAGTAGCCTTAACAGCCATGGCCATCTTTTGTCAACCTGCCCCTGCTATGAAGTCTACCTGCAGAAGGCAAAGCACAACTGAACCTAGATGCCAGGGATTTGTTGGAAGGTTGAAATAGTTGTTCTGGTAGCTAGCTGGGTCTTTCAAAGTTCATGGAATGACAGTGAGAGGCAAATTATCCAAACATGGGTGAGAGAATTACGGAAGATGGAGGAGTATATAAATAATCACATATGGTATCAGATGTAACTAATTGCCAATCAATTAGGGCTCTTTGTATGACTTCTATAGACCTTACAGGGATTGTTGTTTTCTAGCTTTTTGGAGTGCCCACTCCCCTGCTTTTTGTGGTAAAATATACACCACAAAGTTTGCCTATGTAACTATTGGCTTATAAGTTTCCCCTTTTTTTAAAAAAAGTCCCTCTCCCTTCTGGGCAGGGCGGTTATAACTTCCCATTGGTTCCTAGGCCGTCAGGCAGCAGCAGGGAGTGACCCCAGCCAATTGCCCTCAATCTTCAAGGAGCTACTAGTAAACAGCCACTGAAAGACTGAAAAGGAAAAAGGGGAAAAAACACAAAAAAGACCCTGGTGCCTTAAGGAAATCAGCAGTGGTAGTCAGCCTTTTCCACATGGAAACCCTTTAGTTTCACAAAAGTAAAGCAGAGGTTCCTCATGGAAAAAATCACCTCATGGGTGAAAAATTAAGATCCACTCAGTGTTACAAGTAAATCCAGGCTCTCAGCAAAGCAAAGAAAAAGAAAAAAAAAAAAGAAACCGGCCCACAATCTAGCTTAAAGGATCCATACATCCTACGCGACAACTCTGTGCACAACCAAGAAAAAAGAAATGGCAAGAGCTGGTGAAGTATTTCTTTGGTGGTTGGGACTAAGGAAAAAAAAAAAAAAAGCTGCGGGACAGTAAAGCATTCATTGGTTAGAACATACCAAGAAGACAAAAACTGTAGGGGCGGTAAAGTATTCCTTAGTCAGGATGTCTTGGAGGTTAAAAAGAAGTGAGAAATTCCCATAGAGCAAGGATTGAACCTCAGAAAGAGGTGAGAAGTCCCTATTGTGGCGGGGGGCATTGAACCTTAGAAAGAAGTCAGAAATCCCCATGGCAAGTGTTGAACCTTGTGTAGTAAGTAAACTGATTTGTTTTTCTAAGACCAGCTGAGCAGGCACAAAAGAACCAGCGACTAGGCAAAGGGTAGGAGCAAAACTGAAGGTTTATTTTGGTCACCTAAGGTGTGGGGAAGAGGTCTGTCGGCCTCTGGCAAAGAAGGCCAACAGAGTCCCCCCCGGTGGGGCTCTCGGACGGAGTTCCTGCAGTCCTGACATCCCGACAGGAGTGGGGCTGTGAGAAACTCAGGAAGGCCACGTGGGACCCTGGCCGAGAGCGGCTTTTCTAGGAGTGGGAGGGCAATAGGCGGGGCACGGGCATGTCGGGGGGACGTTCCGCAAGTGCGACCAGGTAAATCTTGGTCTCTTCCGATTGATGTCACCTGGTGCATGCCCGGTTGATCTGCACCTTCCCGGGCGCCGGCTGCATTTTCATGTGCGTGGGAAAAGTTGGTGAAGAAGAACCCAGAAGTGCACCATCTTGCCTCCATTTGTCCAAACAGTCCAACCTTTTATTGATAATAGTCATAAAGGAGCGCTGTGGTCTGTCTGGCTACTTCCTGCTGTTAAGGGGCATTGTTAAGATTGGGGCCTATGGTTGGTATTTGGTCACACGGATGAAAAATAAAATAAGGCACAATATTAGTATAGGAATGAGGAATGGAAGCATTTGTTGGAATATGGGCAAAACCCAGAAGGATGGTTCTGGCAAGGTTGGGGAGTATGAGATAGTTAAGAAAATTTAGTAAGTTTGAGGCAAGTGGGGGAAAGCCAAACTGATTTCCACTGATTACTTTCGGTAGGGGCCCTTTTTAGCTGGGAATGAGGAACGAGTGCGCAAAGTAGTTGTTGGCCAGGCAGCAATTAAGGAGTGGAGTTTTTCGTGGAGTGGATGGCTTTCCGCCTACTCCTACTACAGAGATATTGGATGGAAGGCTAGGTCCAGAGAAGGACGGCAAAACAGAATAGGTAGCCTCACTGTCGATTAAAAAATTAATTGTCTTACCCACTACCAGGAGAGTTACTCGTGGCTCGGTGAGGGTAATGGGGGTCCCTGAGTCTCGGCACCTTCAGTTGTCGTCGTCCAGATGTAGGAGCTGGAAGGAGCTCCCAGGATCCTGGGAAAGGTGGTCACGTGGAGGCATTGCACCTGTTCTCAGGTTGGGGCAATCAGACTTCCAGTGTCCTCCCTGCTGACAAGCAGGGCAGGGGGTTGCTGGTGGACGAGGGTTAGGACATTCACTGGCCCAATGTCCTGATGCCTTACACTTATAGCAAGGCTGCGTTGGGGCTCAGGGACCTTGCGGACACCTGTTGGCATAGTGTCCTGCCTTGCCGCACTTATAGCAGGCTTCTTTTGCAGCCTTGGAGTCTGTGGGGTGTGTGCTCTCTGATCTGGGGTTATGACTGGGCTGTAAAGCTGCTACTAGGAGCTGTAACTTCTGTTTGAGGTGAGCCTGCCGTCTCCTCTCTGGAGAGCCTGCAGTCCTCTCCCACGTAGCAGCCACTGAAGCAGAGACAGTTTTTGATGATCCAGAACTGCCGACTGATTTAAGGCGTTTGTCTTAGATGTGCATGACCAATTTAATCCAAGGCATGGCACAGCCCTGGGTGGACAGAAATTGCAATATTGTATCTTAAATTGCTATGTTGTATTACAACATTGTATCCTAAATTAGCTATGCTTAATGTACTAGTTTTTTTAATTAAAAAAAAACATGGTATTAAAGACGGGTCCCTAAGAGGATGTTTATGAAAACGCTTTTTTACTTTTCTGTTTTTCTGTAAACCCAAAAGTGCTCTAAAAAATAAAAGACGCCGGACACTGTGGCTCATCCCTGTAATCCCAGCACTTTGGGAGGCCGAGGCGGGCAGACTGCCTCAGGTCAGGAGTTTGAGACCAGCCTGGCCAACATGGTGATACTCCGTTTCTACTAAAAATACAAAAATTAGCCGGGCGTGGTGGCAGGTGCCTGTCATCCCAGCTACTCGGGAGGTTGAGGCAGGAGAATCGCTTGAGCCTGGGAGGTGGAGGTTGCGGTGAGCTGAGATCGCACCATTACACTCCAGCCTGGGCGACAGAGCAAGACTTCATCTCAAAAAAAAAAAAAAAAAATGTGATTAACTTAAAAAAATTGAGATCAACACAGGAAAATTATCAGCTATGTGTCTTTAAAACCTAGTGCATTGCTTCATCCTTTAAATAAATATATTCGTCTGTTCTCACACTACTAGTAGAGGCATCTCTGAGACTGGGTCATTTATAAAGGAAAGTGGTTTAATGGACCCAGAGATCCACAAGGCTGGGGAGACCTCACCATCATGGCGGTTAATGGACCCAGAGATCCACTTGGCTGGGGAGACCTCACCATCATGGCGGTTAATGGACCCAGAGATCCACATGGCTGGGGAGACCTCACCATCATGGCGATTTAATAGACCCAGAGATCCACAAGGCTGGGGAGACCTCACCATCATGGCGGAAGCTGAAGGAGGAGCAAAGCCACGCCTTACAAGGTGGCAGGCAAGAGGGCGTGTGCGGGGGCACTGCCGTATATAAATCCATGAGATCTCGTGAGACTTATTCACTGTCACGAGAACAGCAAGGGAAACGCCCACCCCTGCCATTCAATGACCTCCCACTGGGTCCCTCCCACAATATA
>NC_045456.1:22887690-22890344 GCF_002776525.5 Piliocolobus tephrosceles | reverse complement strand
GGGCGCGGTGGCTCACGCCTGTCATCCCAGCACTTTGGGAGGCCGAGACGGGCGGATCACGAGGTCAGGAGATGGAGACCATCCTGGCTAACACGGTGAAACCCCGTCTCTACTAAAAAATACAAAAAACTAGCCGGGCAAGGTGGCGGGCGCCTGTAGTCCCAGCTACTCGGGATGCTGAGGCAGGAGAATGGCGTGAACCCACGAGGCAGAGCTTGCAGTGAGCTGAGATCCGGCCACTGCACTCCAGCCTGGGTGACAGAGTAAGACCCTGTCTCCAAAAAGCAAAAAATGTTTTAAATGAGAACAAAAGCAGACTACATCCGTAGGTGTCCACATCTTGATTTGTGTTCTAATACAAACCCTCCACTTGTTAATCCAAGCCAAGGATTTTGTTAAAAAAATGTTTAAACAACCTGTTAGATGCATTCCTGGCTCCATGTTTGCAAGTCCCTTCCTGGCTCCATGTTTCCCTCCAATAACCCTCCAGCCTTGTCCTGAATTACGGACGTTTCCATAGAGACACAGGCCCGGAGGAAACTTCCAGGATTTCCCTACACCCACGCGGCTCACACCTGTCATCCCAGCACTTTGTGAGGCCGAGGCAGGTGGATCACTTGAGGTCAGGAGTTCGAGACCAGCCTGGCCAACAGGGCGAAACCCCGTCTCTACTAAAAATACAAAAATTAGACAGATATGGTGGCGGGCGCCTGTCATCCCAGCTACTCGGGAGGCTGAGGCAGGAGAATGGCTTGAACCCGGGAGGCGGAGGTTGCCGTGAGCCGAGATCACACAGCCACAGTCCAGCCCGGGCCACAGAGCGAGACTCCGTCTCCAACAAGAAAAAGATGCGTTTCAGTCCCGTCTCTGGGAGGACAGTGCACAGGGCTGAAAAACCAGTGAACCGGACCCAGAAGCCTTTGGCTGGAAAGTATATGCAACGCTACAAATTTAGCTAAGGAATGCACTCTGCGGTTTCCCGAAAAAAGCATCACGGATTTCTCAGTGGGAGAACCGCCCTCCGCAAAGCTGGTCGCAAAACCCACAGGGCAGAACGGGGGCGTCTCTAGACAGCCCAGCCCTTCCGCCACCTTGGGCCCTGGGACTGGGCTCCATCCTGCCCAGGGACGTGGACCCTGGCCACGTGGACTCCTAGAGTGGCATATTTGTGCAGTATTTTCTGCAGGCCCTGCCCCGCCAGAACGGTGGCAGGTTCCCATTTCTTTTCGGTCTCTGGTCACGTTTCTGAAGTCCTGAACGCTTTGCCCGTCCGACCGTGTGGACGAGAGGGGAGATGGCAGAGTCACCAGAGTCACCAGTGCCAGCCCTCTGCACCCCGGGACGCCCACACGCCTAGATGACTTTCTTTGGCCTCCAGCGTGTTCGTGGTAAGAGAGACGTTTCATTTTCCTTTACCAGGAGATCAACGACAAGAAAATAACACAGGAACATAAAATCCGGTGAACGGTGGCCTCACCGGATTCGGGACACTCGCTGGCTTTTCCCAGTGTCCACCTGTCATAAATATGGAACTGCGGTGAACGGCGGGCCTGCCCCGTGTTTGCTCGCTACCCACAAATCCAGAGGGGTCCCCCCCTCCAGCCCCCCACTATGTCCACACCACGAGAAGATTTACAACAGCGGCCGGCCTAGGCGGGGTCTCGTTTCAGGAAAGGTTCTTCTTTGGGAAACACACCAGGAACGACAATTATAATTTAGGTGGACTATTTTAAAAAGCAGCAAGCCCGGCTTGCACGCCTTCCGGGTTTTGCAAAATCGCAGGGCTTTTTTTTTTTTTTTTTTTTTGAGACGGAGTCTCGCTCTGCCGCCCAGGCTGGAGTGCAGTGGCACGATCTCGGCTCACTGCAAGCTCCGTCTCCCCGGTTCATGCCATTCTCCTGCCTCAGCCTCCCGAGTAGCTGGGAGTACAGGCACCTGCCAACATGCCTGGCTATTTTTTGTATTTTTAGTAGACACGGGGTTTCACCGTGTTGGCCAGGCTGGTCTCGAACTCCCGACCTCAGGTGATCCGCCCGCCTCAGCCTCCCAAAGTGCTGGGATGACAGGCGTGAGCCGCCGCACCCGGCCTCCGTCTGCTTCTTATTGGTGTTAGAAGCACCTAAGACTCTAGTATCATCTGCAGATGTCCTCGGGGTGCTATCTGCCCCCCTTTTTTAAAAAATTTTTGTTTTAGGAGGTTAAGCTGGAGACAACATAGAATTTGCCATTTTGAAGCACACAATTTGGGAGCATTTGGCACATTCGCCATGTAGCGCAACCAGCAACCCTATCAAGTTTCAGAATGTTCTCACCACTGCAAAAGGAAACTCTGAACCCACGACGCTGTCGTTCCCCATCCCCCTCCCCAACCCCTGATGACCTTCAATCCGTCTCTTGTCCCTGTGGATTCGCCTGTTCCAGATATTTAAAATCAAAGGAATCCTAGACTGTGCCCTTTAGTATCTGGGTTCTCTCCCTTATGCCCTCAAAGTCATGCTCAGTGTAGCCTGTATCGGAGCCTCTTTCCTTTTCATGGCTGTGTAGTATTCCACTAGGTTGTAGTATTCCGCTACATGGTAGCCCATGCCAGAATCTCTCTCCTTTTTCGTGACTGTGTAATATTCCACTAGGTTGTAGCCTGTGCTGGAACCTCA
>NC_045456.1:22887339-22887680 GCF_002776525.5 Piliocolobus tephrosceles | reverse complement strand
GCCTCTTTCCTTTTCGTGGCTGTGTAATATTCCACTAGGTTGTAGCCCGTGCCAGATCCTCTTTCCTTTTCACAGCGGTGTAGTATTCCATGAGGTTGCAGCCTGTGTAATAGTCCACTACATTGTAGCCCAGGCCAGAATGTCTTTCCTTTTCATGGCTGTGTAATATTCCACTAGGTTGTAGCCCGTGCCAGAACCCCTTTCCTTTCCATGGCTGTGTAATATTCCCCTACATGGTAGCTCATGCCAGAATCTTTCCTTTTCATGCCTGTGTAATATTCCACTACATTTTGCCCATACCAGAGCCTCGTTCCTTTTCATGGCTGTGTAATATTCCACTA
>NC_045456.1:22884671-22887329 GCF_002776525.5 Piliocolobus tephrosceles | reverse complement strand
TACATTGTAGCCCAGGCCAGAACCTCTTTCCTTTTCATGGCTGTGTAGTATTCCACTAGGTTATAGCCTGAACTGGAACCTCATTTATTTTCATGGCTGTGTAATATTCCACGAGGTTGTAGCCCATTACAGAGCCTCTTTCCTTTTCATGGCTGTGTAATATTCCACTACATTGTAACCCATGTCAGAGTCAGCTGCGGTGGCTCATGCCTGTCATCCCAGCACTTTGGGAGGCTGAGGCGGGCAGATCATAAGGTCAGGAGTTTCAGACCAGCCTGGCCAAGATGGTGAAACCCCACCTCTACGAAAAATACAAAAATTAGCTGGGCGTGGTGGTGCGTGCCTGTCATCCCAGCTACTCAGGAGGTTGAGGCGGGAGAATCGCTTGAACCCGGGAGAGAGAGGTTGCAGTAAGCCAAGATCGCGCCATTGCACCCAGCCTGGGCAACAGAGTGAGATTTTCTCAAAAAAAAAAAAAAAAAAAAAAAAGGCATACTTGTCTGTCCTACTGGTTTGTACACATTGAGGCCAGGCCACCAATGGCCAGAGCAGGCTGGGATCTCACACTTTCCCCTCTTCCTTCTAACCTGGTCATTTTCCACACCCCAGTGTGATGTAAGCTGTTCAGACACGTTTACCTGTGTACACCTAAAGGAATATCACCCTGATCTACTGCTTCCCACACTTTTAATTCGACATCTATATTTTATTTGCAGTTACAGAGTAGTTGCAAATAACACGATTTCTGGCATGTTGTAAATGTTGATATTTTTTCATACATTTTCAGCCAGACACGGTGACTCACACCTGTCATCCCAGCACTTTGGGAGGCCGAGGCGGGTGGGTCACCCGAGGTCAGGAGTTCGAGACCAGCCTGGTCAACATGGTGAAACCTGTCTCTACTAAAAATACAAAAACTAACTGGGTGTGGGGTCGGGCACCTGTAATCCCAGCTACTCAGGAGGCTGAGGCAGGAGAATCGCTTGAACCCAGGAGTCAGCTGTTGCAGTGAGCCGAGATCACACCACTGCACTCCAGCCTGGGCGACAAGAGTGAAACTCTGTCTGAGATAACAACAACAACAACAACAATAATAATAATAGTAATAATTAATTAAAAGTCTCGGGAGGCTGAAGTAGGAGAATCTCTTGAACCTGGGAGGCAGAGGTTGCCGTGAGCCAAAATTGTGCCGTTGCACTCCAGCCTGGGTGACAAGAATGAAACTCCATCTCAAATAATTATAATAGTAATTTAAAGTTAAAAGAATCACCGAGAATTCTGATAGTCAGACAAGTTAAAGACAAACATTGCCATCAAAAGCAATGTCACGGATGGGCCACACTCCTGCTAGTCCGAGGCCCTGCCAGGCAGCTCAGTGGGCGTTTGTGCAAAAATCCTGGGAGGGGATAGTGGGGTGGGGGGGATCACAAGGAGTCTCACCCTCCTCAGCCCTATCCTGGTGTCTCGTCCAAGAACCGTCCCTGGTACACAACCCCCGTCTTCCCCACTGCCATTTATGTCATGAGTATGTTCTAAATTTAATTTAATTTTCATTTTTGCCCTCAGAGGAACTGAGTGCAGCTGGTCCCATTGAGCTTCTTGGTCCGCAAGCCCTGAGGACTGTTATTAAATTTCCCCTCAGCTGGTGCTCAGGGATTTCCAGGCCGCGGCCGCATGCAAATCACACCCCAATTGGTATGCAAACAGCCTGGGTGCCCCTCGCCGTGTTACACACCTGGGCAGAGGCCTGGGGGCAGAAACCGGGTCTCCAGGGCTCGCTGCAGAGCTCTCCAGCCAAAGTCAAGGTTGCCTTTTCACCCTGGGAAGGAAAGGACCCGTGATTCCAGCTCTAAACGCCAGTGGAAAAGGAATCCAACATCACCAGAGGCTGCGGAATACAAACGCCTCTTAAAGCAATGAAAAAAGTGGCCACGGGATGATGGTCATCGTGAGGGCTTTTAATCGTCCTGCCCCTCGCAGTGACAGCCCTTGTCTCTTTGCTGCTACAAGCTCCATGGGACAGCCTTAGCCAGGTCCTGAGGGAGAGGCACGCTCACACCCGGGAGACGCTCATGCCGGCAAAACCCAATGCAGGGGGCAAAAGTAAGCAGAGCCAGGCAGCTTCAAAAAGGAGGGAATGCAGTTAAAGGGGAGAATGCCACTAAAAGGCAAAGGACTGCTGAAAGTCATCTCGGTATACACGCACACACACACACTATACACACATGCACACACACATATACACACACATGCACACACACATATATACATGCACGGATATGCATACGTAACATATACATGCAGAAACACATTTACATATACACGTTATAAACACATGCACATATATATGCACACGTATACAGACATACACACATATATACACATAACTCAAATATACACACACACACACATATATACACATACACGCAAATGAGAATGGAATACTCTCATTCTCAGTAGCTGTGGTTCCTTCTGTCCTGCAGACCACAGTGCAACCCAGGGCCTCAGGGCAAAGGAAGGAATTAAGGAAGGAAGGAAGGAAGGAAGGAAGGAAGGAAGGAAGGAAGGGAAGAAAGAAAGAAAGGAAGGAAGGAAGGAAGGAAGGAAGGAAGAAAGAAAGAAAGAAAGAAAGAAAGAAAGAAGAAAGAAAGAAAGAAA
>NC_045456.1:22884377-22884571 GCF_002776525.5 Piliocolobus tephrosceles | reverse complement strand
AGGGAGGAGGAAGGAAGGAAATAGAGAAGGAAAGAAAGAAAAAAGAAGAAAGAAAAAGAAAGGAAAGAAAGAAAGAAAGAAAGAAAGAAAGAAAGAAAGAAAGAAAGAAAGAAAGAAAGAAAAGAAAGGAAGAAAGAAAGAAAGAGAAAGGAAGGAAGGAAGGAAGGAAGGAAGGAAGGAAGGAAGGAAGGAAG
>NC_045456.1:22877362-22884367 GCF_002776525.5 Piliocolobus tephrosceles | reverse complement strand
GAAGGAAGGAAGGAAGGAAGGAAGGAAGGAAGGAAGGAAGGAAGGAATTCTCCATGCAGCCTCCACAATCCCCAGGAGAACGGTTTCTCCCGCAGCCGCCGGGCTGGACTCGCTCCCGTGAAACTCTGGCATGTGTCTGCGCCACTCCCCACGCTCACGTTTCCTTTCCCATCACTCCCCTTCCTCCACTCTCTGTGGCTGCCCCGGGGGCCAGGTCAAGGTGCCTCGAGACCAGTTATCCATCCCGACACGTGGCAGAGTGTGGTGTGGTGAACGCCAGAGGGACAACAGCCCATTGTTCGAGGGGATGGTCTCCGCGTTCTGCACAGACGTTAGACAAAAGTCAGGATTATGAACAGGTGCCCTGAGGCCCTGGGTCGCACTGTGGCCTGCAGGACAGAAGGAACCGCAGCTACTGGGGAAACAGACCCAGGAAGGAGGCAGGTGCCCAGAAGGAAGCAGGGCTGTGCCTCCTGAAAAGACAAGAACCCCAGCCCTGGTCCCCAGCCCTCTCTGCCGCCCCACGCCAGTGCACACCAACTGTCACCTCCCCGATGAAGACACAAGCTGGCTCGCCTACCTCGCCCAGCCCACAGGGCCTCATCGACTTTGATCTCATTCTGTTTGCTGTCGTCGGATGCATGAAGCTGTCAGATAAAGAAGTGTTGAAAGAGGTCCCGCCTGACGTGTCAGGGCCAACAGGGCCCTGTGTGATGGATGATACAGAAAACAAAAAACCTGCACCACCCAAACCACAGACCTGCACCACCCAAACCACAGACACTCCTTCCCGGGACAGGCAAAAGCATGCAGGCCACACAAGAGGCCGATCCCACGGGCCCATGCTGCAGTCGAAGCTTTGACAAGGACCAGGCCCCCTGGCCCGTTCAGCCTTCTTCTGATCAAACACTCCTCCGTCTCCCCACTCCCACCGTCCATGTAAAGATGAGGCTTTTTTTTTTTTTTCGATACGTGAGCTTGGCTCTTCGTATGTGCGTTTACCTACTTTGCAGAAACGCCAGCCACACATCACACCAGGCGCTGCCTTGCAAGGAAGCATCAGCCCTGACGTGGGGTCGGCCATACCCTGGGAGAGAAGTTTGAAGAAACCACAGCTGAGGACAGAAAAACACAGACTAACAAGAAAATGGAAAGATGAGAAATTCGTGTTGGGCTGTGTCATGAACAAAGTCACCTGTACTCCAATCCATGAAAAAGTACAACCAAAATCCCATCATCACAGCCAGGCACAGTCGCTCATACCTGTCATCCCAGCTACTCGGGAGGCTGAGGCAGGAGAATCGCTTGAACCCCGGGAGGCGGAGTTCGCAGTGAGCCGACATCCTGCCACTGCACTGCAGCCTGGGCAACAGGGTAAGACTCCATCTCTAAATCAATAAATAAAATAAAATAAAATAAAATAAAATAATAAAAATCCCATCATCACGTTGGACAGGAATTAACTACGAGAATAAACACACTCAGTCCGGTAAACCAAATCTGCATATTGCTTCTTTTTTTTTTTTTTTTTTATTACTGTGTTCAATTATCTTTATCACTAACATTTTCCAGGCAGCTATTTCAAAGTGTTGGATTCATTAGGATGATCCCTTTTCTTAATAAATAAATGTGTGGCCACGCACGGTGGCTGGCACCTGTCATCCCAGCACTTAGGGAGGCCGAGGTAGGAGAATCAGGAGACCAGCCTGAGCAACAGGGTGAAACCTCATCTCTACTAAAAATACAAAAATTAGCCAGGTGTGGTGGCGCCTGTAATCCCAGCTACTCAGGAGGCTGAGGCAGGAGAATGGTGTGAACCCGGGACACAGAGGTTGCTGTGAGCCAAGATCGTGCCACTGCACTGCAGCCTGGGGGACAGAGCGAGACTCCGTCTGAAAAATAAGTAAGTAAATAAATAAATAAATGTGTTTGTGCAAAAAAAAGAAAAGAAAAGAAAAGAAAAAAGAAAATAGGAGACTTTCGCCAAGCCTGGCTGTTTGGATCCAGGTGTTCACCCTGCTCCTTCCCCAGATCTCATTGAGATGGGAGGAAGCAAATTAACCCACCAGGACCAGGGGAGCTGCAGAGAATAAAACAGCCAAGCAGGCTGTATCCAGAGCCCATGGAGGAATGGATCCAGGGGGAGAGAAGGGCTTGTTTCCAAGCTTCATCCCTTTTCGTGGCTGCATAATATTCCATTGCATGGATTAAATGATACTTTGTTTCTCTATTTGCCTGTTAATGGATAGTTGGATTGGTTCCACCTCTCAGCTATTGAGGATGGTGCTGCTATGAACACACATGACAGGGGTGATGTGGACACCTGTTTTCAGTTGTTTGAGGCACATTCTTCAGAAAAGCATTTCTGGGTCCTGTCTGGAGATCCCGAGGTAATAAGTTGCTCTCAGCCCACAGATTCCTTATCCATAAATTAGGCTGTGTCCCCACCCAAATCTCAGCTTGAATTGTACCTCCCGTAATTCCCGTATATTGTGGGAGGGACCCAGTGGGAGGTCATTGAATGGCAGGGGTGGGCGTTTCCCTTGCTGTTCTCGTGACAGTGAATAAGTCTCACGAGATCTCATGGATTTATATACGGCAGTGCCCCCGCACACGCCCTCTTGCCTGCCACCTTGTAAGGCGTGGCTTTGCTCCTCCTTCAGCTTCCGCCATGATGGTGAGGTCTCCCCAGCCTTGTGGATCTCTGGGTCTATTAAATCGCCATGATGGTGAGGTCTCCCCAGCCATGTGGATCTCTGGGTCCATTAACCGCCATGATGGTGAGGTCTCCCCAGCCAAGTGGATCTCTGGGTCCATTAACCGCCATGATGGTGAGGTCTCCCCAGCCTTGTGGATCTCTGGGTCCATTAAACCACTTTCCTTTATAAATGACCCAGTCTCAGAGATGCCTCTACTAGTAGTGTGAGAACAGGCGAATATATTTATTTAAAGGATGAAGCAATGCACTAGGTTTTAAAGACACATAGCTGATAATTTTCCTGTGTTGATCTCAATTTTTTTAAGTTAATCACATTTTTTTTTTTTTTTTTTGAGATGAAGTCTTGCTCTGTCGCCCAGGCTGGAGTGTAATGGTGCGATCTCAGCTCACCGCAACCTCCACCTCCCAGGCTCAAGCGATTCTCCTGCCTCAACCTCCCGAGTAGCTGGGATGACAGGCACCTGCCACCACGCCCGGCTAATTTTTGTATTTTTAGTAGAAACGGAGTATCACCATGTTGGCCAGGCTGGTCTCAAACTCCTGACCTGAGGCAGTCTGCCCGCCTCGGCCTCCCAAAGTGCTGGGATTACAGGGATGAGCCACAGTGTCCGGCGTCTTTTATTTTTTAGAGCACTTTTGGGTTTACAGAAAAACAGAAAAGTAAAAAAGCGTTTTCATAAACATCCTCTTAGGGACCCGTCTTTAATACCATGTTTTTTTTTAATTAAAAAAACTAGTACATTAAGCATAGCTAATTTAGGATATAATGTTGTAATACAACATAGCAATTTAAGATACAATATTGCAATTTCTGTCCACCCAGGGCTGTGCCATGCCTTGGATTAAATTGGTCATGCACATGTAAGACAAACGCCTTAAATCAGTCGGCAGTTCTGGATCATCAAAAACTGTCTCTGCTTCGGTGGCTGCTACGTGGGACTCAATCATGCACGATTTTGGCCGCATATTCTGGGTCAGAAACTCCAGATCCTGGTCCCCAGACTCTTTTCAGCAAACCAGAGGGAAATAAGAAATACCAGCCAATCACAACAGCAATGTGAGGTGGTTTTATCCTACAGGAAGGCCTATCTTCTATTCTCTTTAAGACGTTAAAATGACTTCCTCCTTTTTTTTTTCTCTTGTTTTAGACAAAGTTTCACTCTGTCGCCCAGGCTGGGGTGCAGTGGTGCAATCTCAGCTCACTGCAACCTCCGCCTCCTGGGTTCAAGCAATTCATATGCCTCAGCCTCCTAAGTAGCTGGGATTACAGGCACCTGCCACCACACCAGGCTGATGTTTTGCATTTTAGTAGAGATAGGGTTTCACCATGTTGCCCAGGCTGGTCTCGAACTCCTGAACACCCATCCTGGCCTCCCAAAGTGCTGGGATGACAGGCGTGAGCCATCAAGCTCAACCCAAACTGACTTTCTGTTATGGAATGAGGGTGGTTATCCCTGGAGGAATGTTTTCTTTTCCTCTTATGGCAAACATAGAACCTCCCTCACGATCCTACTTTCCTCTCTCGTTTAAAATAAAAAATTGAGCCGGGTGTAACGGCTGACGCCTGTAATCCCAACACTTTGGGAGGCCAAGGCGGGAGGATCACTTGAAGCCAGAAGTTCACCATCAGCCTGGGCAATAGAGCAAGACCATTTCTCTACACATTTTTGTTTTCTAAACAGCCAGGCATGGTGGCCTGTGGTCCCAGCGACTAAGGAGAGTGAGGGACGAGGATTGCCTCAAGCCCAGGAGGTTGACACTGCCATGAGCTTCCATTGCACCACCGCACTCCAGCCTGAGCAACAGAGCAAGACTTTGTCTCTGAAACACAAATAAATAGTCCATGAAATAAAATCTGTTCCTGGCAGAAAGAATCCTTGGAGAAGGATGGGAAAAAATGCAAGAGAAAGGGAAGGTGCTCTGCAAGTTGGAGAAGAAAGGACGCTTGATAATTTTATTTTTATTTATTTTTTAAATTATACTTTAAGCTCTGGGGTGCAGAGCGGGCAGGTTTGTTACACAGGTAGACACGTGCCATGGTGGTTTTCTGCACCCATCAACCTGTCATCTACATTAGGTATTTCTCCCAATGCTCTCCCTCCCCTAGTCCCCAACCCCTGACAGGCCCTGATGTGTGGTGTTCCCCTCCCTGTGTCCACGTGTTCTCATTGTTCAACTCCCACTGGTGAGTGAGAACATGTGGTGTTTGGTTTTCTGTTCTTGTGTTAGTTTGCTGAGAATGACGGTTTCCAGCTTCATCCATGTCCCTGCAAAGGACATTAACTCATCCTTTTTCATGGTTGCATAGTATTCCATGGTATCGATGTGCCACATTTTCTTCATCCAGTGTATCATCGATGGACATTTGGGTTGGTTCCAAGTCTTTGCTATTGTGAACAGTCCCACAATAAACATTCGTGTGGTGTCTTTACAGTAGAATGATTTATAATCCTTTGGGTATATACCCAGTAATGGGATGGCTGCGGCAATTGGCATTTCTGGTTCTAGATCCTTGAGGAATCGCCACACTGCCTTCCACAGTGGTTGAACTAATTCACACTCCCACCAACAGTGTAAAAATATTCCTTTTTAATGATTGCCATTCTAGCTGGTGTGAGATAGTATCAGTACTGGGACACCAATGGCCGCATCATCAACACTGGGACACCAATGGCCACATTATCAATATTGGGACACCAATGGCTGTGTCGTCAATACTGGGACACTCCCTTCCAGGAAGCAAACCCTCCTTCTTCCCCTCTTCTTGACATTTGGGGACATCACGCCTGTCATCCCAGCACTTGGGAGGGTGAGGCAGGTGGATCACGAGGTCAGGAGTTGGAGACCCGCCTGGCCAACATGGTGAAACCCTGTCTCCACTGAAAATACAAAAATTACCTGGGCGAGGTGGCGGGCACCTGTCATCCCAGCTACTCAGGAGGCTGAGGCAGGAGAAGGGCGTGAACCCGGGAGGCGGAGGTTGCAGTGAGCCGAGATCACGCCACCGCACTCCAGCCCGGGCGACAGAGAGACTCTGTCACAAAATTAATTAATTAATTAAAATAAATAAAAATAAATCACGGTTTAAGGCAGCCCCAACCTCCGGGGCTCAAGCAGTCCTCCTGCTTCAGCCTCCCGAGTAGCTGAGACTACAGGCTCACACCAACACGCTGGGCTAATTTTCCAGTTTTTTTGCAGAGATGGGGTCTGGCTGTGTTGCCTGTGCTTGTGTGAATTCCTGGCCTCGAGCTGTCGTCCTATCTAGGGCTGCCAAAATGCAGGGATGACAGGTCAAGAACAGAAACATTCTGAGAAGCCCAGAAGCCCTTCAGTACACAGCAAACCCTCCTTCTTCCCCTCATCTTGACGTTTGCTGACGTCACTTTCTTGGTTTTTTGTTTGTTTGTTTCGCTCGTTTTTCGTTTTTTATTTGTTTCAGATGGAGTTTCATTCGGTGGCCCAGGCTCCTCCCGCTTTGCGTCAGCACCCACCTAGGAGAAGATTAAAGCTCACACCGGGACACAGGCAGCGTCCCTCTTCTCTTCCTGCAGTCAAAGGTGCGCCATCCAGGCGAGACTTATTGCATTAAAGAAACTAAAACTACGCAACCATCAAAAAGGATGAGTTTGTGTCCTCTGCAGGGACATGGATGAAGCTGGAAACCATCGTTCTCAGCAAACTCGCACAGGAACAGAAAACCAAACACCACATGTTCTCACTCATCAGTGGGAGTTGAACAACGAGAACACATGGACACAGGGAGGGGAACACCACACACCGGGGCCTGTCAGGGAGTCAGGGGACTAGGGGAGGGAGAGCATTAGGAGAAATACTTAATGTAGATGACAGGTTGATGGGTGCAGCAAACCATCATGGCACATGGATACGTGTCTCACAAACCTGCACGTTCTGCACATGTGCCCCAGAACTTAAAGTAAAATAAAATAAAATAAAGAAACGAATAACATACCAGGAAAAAATGAATAAAGGGAGGGTGGTCCTCTGTCTAACAGAGTATTACTGTGTTTTCAAAAAAAAAAAAAAAAAAAAAAGCCTTCTCGGGAGGCTTTTAATACATAGATAGATAGATAGATAGATAGATAGATAGATAGATATAATACATAGATACATAGATGATTGAGACACATGGATGATAGATGGATAGATAGATAGATAGATAGATACATAGATACATAGATAGATAGATGATAGATAGATAGACAGATAGATAGATAGATTATAGATAGATGGATACATGATAGATATAATACATAGATGATAGAGAT
>NC_045456.1:22870351-22877352 GCF_002776525.5 Piliocolobus tephrosceles | reverse complement strand
GATAGATAGATAGATAGATAGATAGATAGATAGATAGATACATAGATAGATAGATGATAGATAGATGGATACATGATAGATATAATACATAGAGATAGATGATAGATGGATAGATAGATAGATAGATACATGACAGATAGATATAATACATAGATATATAGATGATTGAGACGGATGATAGATAGATAGATAGATAGATAGATAGATAGATAGATAGATGATAGATAGATAGATGGATACATGATAGATATAATACATAGATGATAGAGATAGATGATAGATGGATAGATAGATACATAGATAGATACGTAGATAGATACATAGATAGATAGGTACATAGATACATAGATAGATACATGATAGATAGATATAATACATAGATACATAGATGATAGAGATAGATAGATGATAGATAGATAGATGATAGATAGATAGATAGATAGATAGATAGATAGATAGATAGACAGACAGACATAATAGATGATCGATAAGATAGATGATAGATGTAATAGATAGATACATAGATGATAGATAGATATAGATAGATATGATACATAGACAGATGATAGATACTGAGTTGTAGGTTTGTTTTTTGTTTTGTTTTTAAGAGGCCAAGACCCATGGATTTAGGGTAATTTCTGCAATTGTAATTCTCCCTTATCTGATATTATTCCTCCTCTCTGACCAGGATCATTTGCATAATGGAGCACCGTTGAGAAACGCAGGAGAAGAAGACAGATGGGGCCCGTCGGCTACAGATACTGTGAACCGCCCCTCCCCGGGGGGCTCCTGGGACTCTCCACGGAGACAGAAAAATGGGAAAGGGCGACTCAAACTTGAAAAAACTAAAACGAAGCACCAAAGCATCGCTTCTCGGCCTTTTGGCTAAGATCAAAATACATTGTTTAGAGGTGAACAAAGGCAGCACTATGGAGAGAGCGTACATGCATCGAAACTTTAAAAGAGATGAACCCCAAAGACAGAAACTCACCTTACGTGAGAAGAAGAAAATAACTCACCCACTTACTCATTTCTCCGTCTTCGCATCCAGCCGCTAACCTGAATTCCAGCATTGACCGATACAGGGCACAACTTGGGAGAAAATAATAGCTACATCCATCTTGGGATGACCCCCAGATCACTAAGCCAAAGGGAAAAATTCAAGCTGGGAACTATCTCGGGCCAACTCGCCCCCCTTTTTACTCCTAAAAAAAAAAAAAAAAAAAAGAGATATAGCTGCTAGGAGAAAAGAGCTACAGGCTTCCAACCCCACAATCTATCCAGAAGGAAATTCCTCTTGGACAACGGACCAGACAGAGCTCAAGAACTCATCGCATGCCTTGTTCACTGAGATAAATGCGTATCTCGTGGCCTCCTTGGGAAAGGCTAATCAAAAACTCAACAGGGCGGGGCGTGGTAGCTCACGCCTGTGTCATCCCAGCACTTTGGGAGGCCGAGGCCGGTGGATCTCCTGAGGTCAGGAGTTCAAGACCAGCCTGGCCAAGATGGTGAAACCCCGTCTGTACTAAAAATACAAAAATTACCCGGGCATGGTGGCAGGTGCCTGTAGTCCCAGCTACTCAGGAGGCTGAGGCAGGAGAATCGCTTGAACCTGGGAGGCGGAGGTTGCAGTGAGCCAAGATCGCACCACTGCACTCCAGTCTGGGCGACAGAGCGAGACTCCATCTCAAAAAAAGAAAAAGAAAAAATAAAATTAGCCGGGCGTGGTGGCAGGTGCCTGTCATCCCAGCTACTGAGGAGGCTGAGGCAGGAGAATCGCTTGAATCCGGGAGGCAGAGGTTGCAGTCAGCTGAGATTGCACCATTGCACTCCATGCACTCCAGCCTTGGTGACAGTGAGAAGAAAGAAAGAGGGAAAGGAAGGAAGGAAGGAAGGAAAGAAGGAAGGAAGGAAGGAAGGAAGGAAGGAAGGAAGGAAGGAAGGAAGGAAGGGGAGAAGAGAGGGAAAAGACAGAAAAGAAAGAGGACAGAAAAAGGAGAGGGAAAGAGAAAGAGAGGAAACAAAAAGAGAGAAAAGCATGGGGAGAGGGAGAAACAGAGAGAAGAGAAAGAAAGAGAGAGCTCCAATCCACACGGAGCTTGCAGCCTCTGCCAGTGTGAAAAGCCCCGGGGCAGACCCTTCATCTTCTCAGAGGAGAAAGGAGCTCCTGCTCCCACAGGAAAAGGGGCTGCGGGGAGAGGGGTCACGGGTGGTCTCTTGTCTCTCTTATCCCAGCCGGCTGAGGCTGCCGCTCTCACAGAACGGAATGCAGTGGGTGACTTACAAACAGCAGACATTTACCGCTCACAGCGCTGGAGGCTGGAAGACGGAGATCCAGGTGCCGTGGGTTCCGTGTCCACCGAGGACCTCTTGGTTAGGAGACGGCGCCTTTTCTCTGTGCCCTCACAAGGAGGAAGGGGCCGGGGAGCTCTCCCCGGGGTCCCTTTTATAAGATCACTCATCCCATCCGTGAGGCTCCAACCCTATGACCTCCCCCTCACCTCCCAAACACTCCATCTACCAACACCATCAGCGTTGGAGACAGGATTTCTTCTCTTAATTATACTTTAAGTTCTGCGGTACCTGTGCAGACATGCAGGTGCGTTACATAGGTAGACACGTACCATGTTGGTTGCTGCATCCATCAACCTGTCATCGACATTAGATATTTCTCCTAATGCTCTCCCTCCCCTAGTCCCCACCCCCGACAGGCCCCACTGTGGGATGTTCCCCTCCCTGTGTCCATGTGTTCTCGTTGTTCAACTCCCATGTACGAGTGAGAACATGTGGTGTTCGGTTTTCTGTTCCTGTGTGAGTTTGCTGAGAATGATGGTTTCCAGCTTCACCCATGTCCCTGCAAAGGACAGGAACTCATCCTTTTTCATGGCTGCATAGTATTCCATGGTGTCTCTGTGCCACGTTTTCTTTATCCAGTCTATCACTGATGGGCACTTGGGTTGGTTCTAAGTCTGGATTTTAAACTCCACATGCATTAGGTATGTGTCCTAATGCTCTCCCTCCCCTAGTCCCCACCCCCGACAGGCCCCACTGTGTGATGTTCCCCTCCCTGTGTGCATGTGTTCTCATCGTTCAACTCCCATGTACGAGTGAGAACATGTGGTGTTTGGTTTTCTGTTCCTGTATTAGTTTGCTGAGAATGACGGTTTCCAGCTTCACCCATGTCCCTGCAAAGGACAGGAACTCATCCTTTTTCATGGCTGCATAGTATTCCATGGTGTCTCTGTGCCACTTTTCTTCATCCAGTCTATCACTGATGGGCACTTGGGTTGGTTCCAAGTCTAGGTTTTAAGCCCCACGTGCATTAGGTATGTGTCTTAACGCTCTCCCTCCCCTAGCCCTCACCTCCTGACAGATCCCACTGTGTGATGTTCCCCTCCCTGTGTCCATGTGTTCGCATTGTTCAACTCCCACTTATGGGTGAGAACGTGCAGTGTTTGGTTTCCCGTTCCTGTGTGAGTTTGCTGAGAGATGGTTTCCAGCTTCATCCATGTCCCTGCAAAGGACATGAGCTCATCCTTTTTCATGGCTGCATAGTATTCCATGGTGTCTCTGTACCACATTTTCTTCATCCAGTCCATCATCGATGGACATTTGGGTTGGTTCTAAGTCTGGATTTTAAACTCCACATGCATTAGGTATGTGTCCTAATGCTCTCCCTCCCCTAGCCCCAACCCCCCAACAGGCCCCGGTGTGTGATGTTCCCCTCCCTGTGTCCATGTGTTCTCGTTGTTCAACTCCTACCTATGAGTGAGAACATGTGCTGTTTGGTTTTCTGTTCCTGTGTTAGTTTGCTGAGAATGAAGGTTTCCAGCTTCACCCATGTCCCTGCAAAGGACAGGAACTCATCCTTTTTCATGGCTGCATAGTATTCCATGGTGTCTCTGTGCCACATTTTCTTTATCCAGTCTCATTGAAGGGCATTTGGGTTGGTTCTAAGTCTTTGCTATTGTGAACAGTGCCACAATAAACATATGTGTGCATGTGTCTTTATAGTAGAATAATTTATAATCCTTCGGGTATATACCCAGTAATGAAATTGCTGGGTCAAATGGTATTTCTGGCTCTAGATCCTTGAGGAATCACCACACTGTCTTCCACGGGGGTTGAACTAAGGACGGGGAGACAATTTCAACACAGGAATTTGGGGAACACAGACTCTTCAGGCCACAGCGGAGCATTGGACAAGCATCACTGCTGAGCTGGCTGCCCTGTGGACACCACCTATCTGCATATCCGCTTACCTGTCAAAGATCAAATGCCAAGGAGGTTGAAAGATGGATGGAGTTTAATGATATGAGTATTTTATTTTCATTTTTGAGATGGAATCTTGCTCTGCCGCCCAGGCTGGAGTACAGTGATGCGATCTCAGCTCACTGCAAGCTCCGCCTACTGGGTTCAAGCGATTCTCCTGCCTCAGCCTCCTGAGTAGCTGGGACTGCAGGTGCATGCCACCATGGCCAGGTTATTTATTTATTTATTTATTTATTTATTTATTTATTTATTTTAGTAGAGACGAGGTTTCACCATGTTGGCCAGGATCGTCTTGATCTCTTAACCTTGTGATCCGCCCGCCTCCGCCTCCAGAAATGCTGGGATTACTGGCCACCGTGCCTGGCCCGTCTCATTTTCAACAGAAAGAATCAGGCCTCTTGTGAAGTCTACAGTAGTCACGTGTAATGTCCCCTGGGTAATCTCCAGGGGGGTGGTGGGGGCTGAGAAAGTACCACTAGACACATTTCTGTGTTTTTCCTTCCTGAGAGTAAATATCCCACACTGTAAAATTAGTATTCAGTAGTGCAGAAGAGTAAGTATTGAAACATCCAAAGAGGGCCAGGATATGAAGCCAAAAAAAAAAAAAAAAAAAGCCACTTCCACATAAGAATTATTTTGCCGCCGGGCGCGGTGGCTCACGCCTGTCATTCCAGCACTTTGTGAGGTCGAGGCGGGCGGATCACAAGGTCAGGAGTTCGAGACCAACTTGGTGAACACGATGAAACCCCGTCTCTCCCCAAAATACAAAAATTAGCCAGGCGTGGTGGCACGTGCCTGTCGTCCCAGCTACTCAGGAGGCTGAGGCAGGAGAACGGCGTGAACCGGCGAGGTGGAGCTTGTAGTGAGCCGAGATCGCACCACTGCACTCCAGCCTTGGTGACAGAGCAAGACTCCGTCTCAAAACGTGTGATGTATTTTTGTTTTTAGAAAAGAAAATGTTTTAGTTGCGTGACATAATATGCCAAGAAACGATTCACATCTCAAGACGAGACACTTTGAGGTCACTGGGGTGCACGGCTCAGTTGGGAGTCTGCTCTTGACCTGGCAGAGAAACGAGTGCCCACAAGCCTCTCCTGGGAGCTGCCACGCAACACGGCGTTCAGAATGTCACAGAAGTAAACGAAATGAGGCGTAAAGACATCAGGGACATCTGATGACTAAGTTGGGGTTTTTCTTCTTCTCTTTTACACATCATGCTGTTTCATTATGGTTTTCTTGTTTTTTGTGTTTTTTTGGAGACAGAGTCTCGCTCTGTCGCCCAGGCTGGAGTTCAATGGCGCGATCTCGGCTCACTGCAACCTCCGCCTCCCAGGTTCACGCCATTCTCCTGCCTCAGCCTCCCGAGTAGCTGGGACGACAGGCGCCCGCCACCACGCCCAGCTCATTTTTTAATATTTTTAGTAGAGATGGGATCTCACCATCGTGGCCAGGCTGGTCTTGAACTCCTGACTTCTTGATCTACCTGCCTCGGCCTCCCAGAGTGCTGGGATAACAGGCGTGAGCCACCGCGCCTGGCCCCTGCAATTTATTTATTTATTTCTTTATTTATTGGTGGCATATTCTGAAGCTGTTCAGGGTCTCCAGGTTAATTCTTGAGAGAGTCACCATTTCCCCTCCAGCGGGAACTTGGAGTTTCATTGGGAAATGGTACATTTCAGTCAGGATGTAGGGGGCCTCGTAGAACCACCATGCTATTTGGGCAGGAAAAGCAAAAAAAATGTAAAAAGAGCTGACAAGCTTGTTTTTTTAATACAGGATGTAACTTAATTAATTAACTGTAAAATCCAGCATATAAAGTAGACGGCTGGCCACGAGAAGAACAGTAATTGATTTTTTTTTCTATCCAATACAGTTGCATAATTTATTCTTATTATTCATTTATATGGCATCTCTCTTTTGAGAAGTGCATAATGGTTTTGCAACTTTGGCGTCTTATTAAACATTCATAATCGCCCTCAGAGGACAGAAAGAGGCCGATATTATTACATTATCCAACAATTTCTCCATGAAAACCTATAATTGGAATGAAAAGCAATTTCAAGGAATGAAATAATGCCAGGGAAAGGTAACACTGAGATAATTGAATGATCGGTTGTTCTGATATTCAGCACAAAAGAGCTGTAAATTGACTCTCGTCCAGCCCGGGTACCACGTTGCTAACTGTGACGTGACCACAGACCCCAGGAATGCAGCTCCCTACAGGTGGGTGTCTGCCTCTCCGAGCGAAGAATCGGGAGGGAGTCACTTCCTGTTGCGTTCTGCCTGCTTTTGGAAAGATGTCAGAAGCAGAGAGGGAGGGGGAGAGGTTGAGAGAGAGAGAGAGAAAAAAACATGTGTGGAAGCAGGGATATTGATAATCCAGTTGGATGATAGATAGAAGGATGGATGGATGGATAGATAGATAGATAGATAGATAGATAGATAGATAGATAGATAGAATACATAGATACATAGATGATAGAGATAGATGATAGATAGATAGACAGATAGACAGATAGATAGATAGATACATAGATAGATGATAGATAGATAGATACATAGATACATAGATGATAGAGATAGATGATAGATAGATAGATAGATAGACAGATAGACAGATAGATAGATAGATACATAGATAGATAGATAGATACATAGATAGATACATAAATAGATAGATACATAGATAGATAGATAGATAGATAGATAGATAGATAGATAGATAGATA
>NC_045456.1:22862058-22870341 GCF_002776525.5 Piliocolobus tephrosceles | reverse complement strand
AGATACATAGATGATAGAGATAGATGATAGATAGATAGATAGATAGACAGATAGATAGATACATAGATAGATACATAGATAGATAGATGACAGATAGATATAATACATAGATACATAGATGATAGAGATAGATAGATGATAGATAGATAGATGGATGGATAGATAGATAGACAGACAGACATAATAGATGATCGATAAGACAGATGATAGATGTAATAGATAGATACATAGATGACATATAGATATAGATAGATATGATAGATAGACAGATGATAGATATTGAGCTGTAGGTTTGTTTTTTGTTTTGTTTTTAAGAGGCCAAGACACATGGACTTAGGGTAATTTCTGCAAAAACAAAAAAATGCAAGAAACATGAACATTTCTTTCTGTATATTAGAAATGTATCTCAAAATGCAGGATATTGGATAAAAAGAGGAACAACACCATAGCGAGGTGATATAATCTCACGGTGGCCCGTGGGCTTTGTTTAAAGAAAATAAATCAGTCCAGGCGCCATGGCTCATGCCTGTAATCCCAGCACTTCGGGAGACCGAGGCAGGTGAACCACCTGAGGTCAGGAATTTGAGACCAGCCTGGCCAACATGGTGAAACCCCGTCTCTACTAAAAATACAAAAAAATGAGCCAGGCGTGGTGGTGCACACCTGTAATCCCAGCTACTCGGGAGGCTGAGGCAGGAGAATCACTTGAACCCGGGAGGCGGAGGTTGCGGTGAGCGGAGATCGTGCCCCTCACTCCAGCCTGGGCACCAAGAGCCAGACTCCATCTCAACAAAAAGAACAGAATTTGGCTGGGCATGGTGGCTCACACCTGTAATTCCAACACTTTGGGGAAGCCGAGATGGGTGGACAGCCTGAGGTCAGGGGTTCGAGACCAGCCTGGCCAACGTGGTGAAACCTCATCTCTAGTATGAATACAAAAATTAGCTGGGCATGGTGCTGGGCACCTGTAATCCCAGCTACTCAGGAGGCTGAGGCAGGAGAATCGCTTGAACCCGGGAGGCGGAGGTTGCAGTGAGCCGAGACCACACCACTGCACTCCAGCCTGGGCAACAGAGTGAGACTCCGTCTCAAAAAAAAAGAGAACAGAAGTCAGATGTCCTCAGGAATTCTGATGTTAATGGAAGAAGCCTATGGGTTTCTGGCCTCTTGGGGGCCATACGCATTTCCCTCCATCGTAAGGTGACATCCTAAGAAGTATCAAGACCCCATAGCCACCATGTTTTCTGCATAGCATATGTGTTTTGTGTGGTCTGTGTGTGCAGCACACTTTGTAGCATGTGCTGTCTGTGTGTGTCATATACGTAGGATGTGTATTGTGTAATTTTATGATACGCTAGATCACACTCTGCTGTCACACCTCACTAAACACACACACACAACACACAAAATACACAGCACCCACAACACGCACAAACCACACGAAACACAGACACTCTGCACAGTACAGACATCACACAAAATGCACACACAACACATAAAATACATACAACATGCCACACACACAGCATTGCATATCCTACTGAGCGTGCATATCCTACTGGATAGTATGTGTTGGGCGTCCACGTTTTCCTATCGACCCCAAGAGAGTCCGCGGTCCCCCTCAGCCCTCTGGACTGTTCCCCACAAGACAGACACGGCCACTTGTGCCCAGAGACGGACACAGCTCTGTCTTCAACACCTGCAGGCGGATGCAGCTCCGTCCCGGGACATAAAGGCCATCTACACAGCAGGCTCGAATCCAGCTCCCTCCCGGGACCTAATGGCCGTCTATGCAGCAGATTCGGATGCAGCTGCGTCTTGGGACCTATTAGCCGTCTACACAGCAAACTCAGATGCAGCTCCGTCTCAGGATCTAATGTCTACCTACACAGCAGGCTCAAATCCAGCTCCGTCCTGGGACTGGAAGCTAATGGCTGTCTACACAGCAGACTCAGATGCAGCTCCATCCCGGGAGCTAATGGCAGCAGGCTCGAATCAGCTCCATCCTGGGACTGGGACCTAATGGCTGTCTACACAGCAGACTCAGATGCAGCTCCGTCCTGGCAGCTAATGTCTGTCTTCACAGCAGGCTCAGATGCAGCTGTGTCTTGGGACCTAATGTATGTCTACACAGCAGGCTCGAATCCAGCTCCGTCCTGGGACCTAATGGCCATCTACACAGCAAACCTGGATGCAGCTCCGTCTCAGTATCTAATGTCTGTCTACACAGCAGGCTCCAATCCAGCTCCGTCCTGGGACCTAATGGCTGTCTACACAGCAGACTCGAATCCAGCTGCCTCCCGGGACCTAATGGCCGTCTATGCAGCAGGGTTGGCCGCCCACCCTGAGTTTATTTAGCTGCGGCCGTGCCCTCATGCGGTGGAGACTCCCGGCTTTTTCCAGGATCTTTTTTTTTTTTTTTTTTTTTTTATCACTGCTCTTGCAAAGGTTCCGTCGAGCTTTTATGCTGAGCTATCAAATTAGACCGATCGATTTTCTTCCTCTGTGCAGAGGCAGACGGGGCGCGACCGGGCTTTATGAAGTTATAATGAACTGAACACCGAGGCTTCCGTGTCCACGGTCCGCTGAGGATGTTGTTTGCCTCCCAGACACACACACACATACACACAGCAGCAGCTTGCAGAGTCCTGGGGAGGAAGAGCAATCCTCAGACCGGACCCCATCAAGAGGGAGGGAGGGTTCGAGGCCTGGCTGGTCCCCATCCCGCGCTCCCTGAACGCTGTGGCCGTAGGATTTGCAACCGATTTACATTTCGTGTTGCCTCTGCTGGGTGAGATGGCTCCGGGAACACAGCGCAGAGAAAGTAACACAATGCCAGGCCGGCTGGCAGAAAAGATGCTTCCCGGTGTCTCTCGGAGACCTGTCTCTGGAGAGCCGGGTGCAGGCTCCGGGGGGCTTTGGGGAACGGATTTGCACTGGGGATGGCCATTCTTGCTGGGATTAAGAGGATTAAAAACCATTAAATGACCATCCTGCCACTCCCCATAGCACACTTTCTTTCCTGCACGTGACCTTCTAGAGGGCTCCGGGTACCGGGAGTGACAAACAGAAAACAAAAGGTGTCCGTTAGCATGAGAAAAGAGAACTGCTTGCCTCCCGGGCTGCAGAGGATCTGCCCTATTGTTTTCTGCTCCGACAAGGGGCTCCCTTCCTCCCCGTTCCCTTTTTTTTCTTTTTTTAATTTCTCCGTGCAGGAGCTGAAGGTGTCATGTTAATTATTTAAATCTCGGAAAGATCTCAGCCGGGATCCACCAAGGCCCTCTTCGGAGCCAGAAGGCCTCGGATCTCTGTTAGTTTTTCTTAATTACAGCTGAAGTGGGAACTTTGATCTCCCGGCACAGGATGGCCAGAGACAAGGCGGGGAAACTTCCCGTGGCATGCTTTTTTTTTTCTTCTTCTTCTTCTTTCTTTTTTCCTTTGGTCTTTTTTGCCACACCTATCCTCTGTCTGGGCTGTTTTTCCCCCTGTACGGCACTGTGATTTACCTCGTTCTGGGAAACAATTCAACTATAAAAGGAATTGAAACAGCTCTAAGGGCCAGCCGGGATGACAGCCCAGTGGTTTGCACATCGGTCCCCACCTGCCAACACACTTCTGTTATTTATTTTGGAGGTGGCGGGGGCAGACGAGGGGCCCCCACCCCAGGCCTCCAACGTCGAGACCCGTCTTGCCTCATTAATGCCTCTGTTTCTGCAGGAGCAAAGGCCCTGATAAAACAGAGGGCCTGAGTTACTCTGCAAAAAAAAAAAAAAACAAGCCTCGTGGCTTTTGCAGACCAGAGCTTCCCCCAGAAAGCGGTCACGTCCTCCGAGGGCTCGCCTCGTTAGCATTCCTGTTCATTTACATTTGTGTCATGGAAAAGGCGGAGAGTGACGTGCAGCAAACGGGGGTGGGGGGGGAATAAAGAGAGAGATATCAAAAAGTGAGCCACGCTTCACGGAAGATGAAACTCGTGAAAGTTTGGAGACACCAGAGGCCCCAGAGATACGACGGTATGGCTCTCCGTCGAGAAAATCAAAGAGACGTGCCAATCTCCACCAGCCAGCCCGGCCCTGGGGCTGGAGCCCACCCTGTGTCCGCCCCAAGCCCGCTTCTCCTGAGCTTTGCATACAAGCCTTCATTAGCCACCGACGCAGATCACTCCGGGGCCCCCGGTTGCCTTTGGAACGATTCAGCCGCGTGTCACCCCGTGGGTCAGGGGCGGTTTCTCCCCGTTTGCCGGGAACGGGAGGATGAACATTTGCTGCCATATGAACCTCCAAGCTTGAAAGAGCCGGTCTCACAATATCCAGCCTCACAGCCGTCCGGCGGTTCTGAGGTTTGGGGTCTAAATTATACCAACAGGATGGCAAGCTTTGAGCTTTTTTTTTTTTTCTCTCTCTCTCTCTTTTTAAATAAGCATGCATATTTGAGAGTGGATTTTCTGCCTCAGAAATAATTGGGGTTTACAGCTATTAAGGTAATGAGATGCTGTCTCTGTCAGACTCTGGGAGACAGAAGGAGGCAGCTCTCCTGGCCCGCGGATCCCAGAACACCAGGCCGTGGACAGACTTTTCTCTTTATCCCCATAATCCCAGCACCTCTGGGGCCCAGGGGCAAATGCCTGCCTTGTGATGATGGCTGCCCCTGCCCTAAAGACTGCAAAGGCTACAGGACGGCCAGGAAGACGCTGACAGTTGCTCCGATTCCAGCAAACACGCTCCCATGTCTCAGCGCAGGGAACGGGATAAAACCTCTGTTATTTGTCCTGCAAAACGGTCCAAGCCAAAGACTCACCTGGTCAGGTGAGCCATGTGGGTTTCATAGTCCCAGACACCAGCTCAGGACTGTAACACACTCAAGAAAAAAAACAAAACGGTTTAGAGATGGTTAAAAAAAGCAAATGGGGCCGGGCGCGGTGGCTGAGGGCTGTCATCCCAGCACTTTGGGAGGCCGAGGCTGGCGGATCACGAGGTCAGAGACCAGCCTGGCCAATGTGGTGAAACCCCTGTCTCTACGAAAAATACAAAAAAATTAGCCGGGTGCGGTGGCAGGTGCCTGTCATCCCAGTTACTCGGGAGGCTGAGGCAGGAGAATCACTTGAACCCGGGAGGCAGAGGTTGCCGTGAGCCGAGATCGCGCCACTGCACTCCAGCCTGGGCGACACAGCAAGACGCTGTCTCTAAAAAAATTAAAAAAACAAATTTAGCTGGGCACGGTGGCAGGTGCCTGTCATCCCTGCTACTCAGGAGGCTGAGGCAGGAGAATCACTTGAACCCGGGAGGCGGAGGTTGCCGTGAGCTGAGATCGCACCACTGCACTCCAGCCTGGGCGACAGAGCGAGACTCCGTCTCCAAAAAAAAAAACAAGTCAGAAAGCAGCTGCGCCCCCAACCACCTTGGGCCTTCATTCTCAGGACCTCCTGGAACTACGTACATCCCGGCCGTGGTCACTCCTATTTGACTTAGGATAAATCTCTCCAAATATCTTACCGAGTTTGGCTCTTTTCATCAACAACGTACTCCCTTCATCCGAGACAATCTCATCTTACTCTTGACCATAATGACATCTACAAAGACCTGTTTCCAACCGAAATCACGTTCTGAGGTTCACAGTGACCACCGAGGGCAGAGAGTTCAGAGACTATTGCACCCAACACAGGAGCCATCAATGGGAAAAGGTGAGCAGGTGAACGGCCTGGCGTCTTCTCACCTGTGTCTTCACTCCAGTGATTCCCACACCTCAAGGTCCGGGAGACAAAGGCCCCTCTGTTCCCAATGCAGAAACAGCACCAAAGGCCAACTGTGAAGTCTCACACCTGTAACCTCAACACTTTGAGAGGCCAAGGCGGGAGGACCTGTTGAGGCCAGGAGTGTGACAGCAGCTTGGGCCACAGAGCAAGACCTCGTTTCTACGCAAATTACAAAAATTAGCCAGACGTGGTGACACCCGCCGGGGCTCCCAGCTACACGGGAGGCTGAAATGGGAGGATCACTCGAACCTTGGAAGGTCGAGGCTGTCGTGAGCCATGATGTCAACACTGCACTCCAGCTTGGGCAACAGCAGAGCGAGACCAGAGAGCAAATTTCGTAAACCAGCCCCCGCAAAGCGTCCTGATGTTCTGAAACGCAGCTTGCAAAATCGTCATGCAGCGACGGTTGCAGCTTGCAAAAAAGACACGCGGCGACAGCTGCAGCTTGCAAAAAAGGCACACAGCGACGGTTACAGCTTGCAAAAAAGGCACGTAGCAACAGCTGCAGCTTGGAAAATCACGCAGCGACGGCTGCAGCTTGCAAAATCGACAGGCTGTGATGGTTGCAGCTTGCAAAAAAGGCACGCAGCAATGGCTGCAGCTTGCAAAATCGGCACGCAGCGACAGTTGCAGCTTGCAAAATGGGCACGCAGTGACAGCTGCAGCTTGCAGAAAAGGCACGCAGCGACGGTTGTACGATCTTCCTGGAAGCCCTTTTTCTGGCACCATTGGCTTTCTGTGCAACGTGGGCACGAGCTCACGGCCACCTTTCCAGCAGACAAACCCTGACCTGTCCTCAGCGGAGCCCAGCCGCCTGCAGGTGCAGCAGTGAGCTGGCATTCTGCTGTATGCACCTTTGCTTTATTTCCAAATAAAGCCACATGTCTCAGCACCTGCCCCCTTCCTCTGTCTTTAAAGCCGGCAGGGCATCTTCCCATCTCTTTTTTTTTTTTTTTTTTTTGGAGAGGAGACAGAATCTTACTCTGTCCCCCCAGGCTGGAGTGCAATGGTGTGATCTCGGCTCACTACAACGTCCACCTCCCAGGTTCAAGGGATTCCCCTGCCTCAGCCTCCTGAGTAACTGGGACAACAGGTGTGCACCACCATGCCCGGCTGATTTTTTGTATTTTAGTACACGCAGGGTTTCACCATGTTAGCCAGGATGGTCTCAATCTCCTGACCTTGGGATCCACCTGCCTCGGCCTCCCAAAGCGTAGGGATTACAGGTGTGAGCCACCGCACCCGGCCCTTCCCATCTCTCTTCCTCTTGAAAGTGGCATCCAGATAACACTTTGCTGTCACGTGGGACATCGCTGACCAAATATTGCAGCAGTGGTTGTGGCCACTAGCAGCTGGAGAGCGGCCAGCATTGCTAACAAAGCACAGCTCAAGGTACCAAGAGCTGCAGTGAGGGGACCACACACCCTTCTGGGATCAGTGACACCAGGCCAGTCTCTGAGAAGGTCAAAGGCAACTTCTGGGGGTTCTGCATGGCCGAGGCTGGGTGAGACACAACCTCATGCATGATGGATCTTTTTTCTGACACGATGAAACTTGTCTTTCTCTTTCTTTTTGAGTCTCGCTCTGTTGCTCAGGCTGGAGTGCAAGGGTGTGATCTCAGCTCACTGCAACCTCCACCTCCGGATGCAAGTAATTCTCCTCCCTCAGTCTCCCGAGTAGCTGGGATGACAGGCACCCGCCACCATTCCCGGCTAATTTTTGTATTTTTTTTTTTTTTTTTTTTTTTTGGATGGAGTCTCGCTCTGTCACCCAGGCTGGAGCGCAGTGGCCGGATCTCAGCTCATTGCAAGCTCCGCCTCCCAGATACACGCCATTCTCCTGCCTCAGCCTCCCGAGTAGCTGGGACTACAGGCGCCCGCCACCTCGCCCGGCTAGTTTTTGTATTTTTTAGTAGAGACGGGGTTTCACTGGGTTAGCCAGGATGGTCTCGATCTCCTGACCTCGTGATCCACCCGTCTCGGCCTCCCAAAGTGCTGGGATTACAGGCTTGAGCCACCGCATCCGGCCTAATTTTTGTATTTTTTAGTAGAGACGGGGTTTCGTCATGTTGGCCAGGCTGGCCTCAAACTCCTGACCTCAGGTCATCCACCCACCTCGGCCTCCCAAAGTGCTGGGATGACACGCATGAGCCACTGCACCTGGGCAAAAATATTTTCAAAGCCAGAAAGAAGGTGTTTCTCCCGCACATGTTCACGTTGACCGGGCTGGTCTCCATCTCTTGACCTCAGGTGATCCGCCCACCTCGGCCTCCCAAAGCACTAGGAGGACAGGTGTGAGTCACTGAGCCCAGCCTACTGCCCACTTATAAACAACCACATCTCATGAAAACTCTCTCACTATACAGTTCCTGGGGGGCAGGAGTGGGGAGTGTTGGTGCTGAACCATCTGTGAGAACTCTGCCCCAAGATCCAGTCACCTCCCACCAGCCGCTCATCGCCAATACTCGGGATGACAATTCCACAGGAGACTTGGGTGGGGACACAGACTCGAGATTTGGGTGGGGACACAGA
>NC_045456.1:22826805-22827058 GCF_002776525.5 Piliocolobus tephrosceles | reverse complement strand
TGTGTGTGTTTTTCTTAAAGAGAGTTGTTATTTCAGACCTGGTCTCAAAAACAAAAAAGAGGCCGGGTGCGGTGGCTCACGCCTGTAATCCCAGCACTTTGGAAGGTTGAGGCAGGAGGATCACTGGATCCCAGGAGGTCGAGGTAACAGTGAGCCGTGGTAACACCACTGCACTCCAGCCCAGGTAACAGGGCAAAACCCTGTTTAAAAAATATATATGTATGTGTGTGTGCGTGTGTGTGTGTGTGTGTGT
>NC_045456.1:22821519-22826795 GCF_002776525.5 Piliocolobus tephrosceles | reverse complement strand
AGTGGGCAGGGGAGGAGTGGGGCGTGGCGAGAGGCGTGTCTATGCAGATGCGTGGGGCCCGGTGAAGGGCGGGGCTGCGCAGGTGAAAAGAGGGGCTCCTGGCAGGGCGTGCTATGTTGCGCTGGGCTGTGCAAGTGATGGGAGGAGCTTAGTGAGGGGTGGCTCTTTGCAGGTGAGGAGTGTAGCCTAGTAGGCGGGGATGCAGGTGAGCTGGGCCTTGGGGATGGGACTTGCAGGCGATGGGGTGGAGCCAGTGGGGCGGGGCTGCAGGCAAGCTGCGCCTTGGGGGCGGGACTTGCATGCGAGAGGCGGGGCCTTGTGGGGGCAGGGCTGGCAAAAGAGGGCGGGGCTTGGTGATGGACCGGGCTGTTCCAGTGAGGGTAGCGGCCTTGTCGGGGGCTGCCGGAAGCTGGGCCAGGTGTACCTTGGTAATCCTCTCTGGCCTTGGTCATGTGGCTCAGGCTGTGCCCAGCAGGGAGGCCGGCCCGATCGAGCTGCGGTCTCTACCCTGAGAGCTAGGGCTCCTTTCCCCAGCGCGGGTTAAAGCACCGTGTGTCCACCTGTGCAGTGGCTGGTCCCAGTGTGCCCTGGAGGGCAGATACCCTGGGTCCTGCCGCTGGTCCGGGGCGTCTGCTTCCCCCTTCTGCAGTTCCTGGGAGGGTCTGTGTGTCCAGGGCGCTCTGATCCCTGACTCAGGACCACGGGTGAGGGGTCAAGATCGCCCGCTTTGGAGCTGGCCCGGATCTTGGTTCTGTGGATCCTCGCTGTGTGGCTCTGGAGCAGTTCTGTCCTCAGGAGAGGGATCCTCACAGCCGCCTCTTGGGGCCCTGAGGAGAATTAATAGGACGACCCCCGGGTAGCTGCTTGTAGCCCTGTGGGGAGCCAGTCCTGTGTCTCCACCAGTTCCTTCCCTCTGTGCTCCCCCACACTGTCATATCACCAGCCTTTATTTCCTTTTCCTTGGACCCAGGCAGCGAATGCCCCGCTGGCCTTGGCAGCCCCTTCTCTAATCTGTCCTCAAATCACTTCCTGACGGACAGCCCTGACCAGCCATTGGCGTGACCAAAACCCCAGAAAATAGAACCCAACTTTCCTATTAAGCTGTGCAGAGCTGTCCCAGCCCCACTTCCCACAGGCTGTCCTCATTCGCCGTGGGATCTGTTGTTCTCACCTGGGGCTGGGGGTGCCCCTGGCATCCGGTGGGGAGTGTCAGGGATGTCCCTCCAGGCCCAGTACAGTCCCCCAGCCGGTGGCCAGCAGACAGCAGCACCCAGCCTGATGTCACTGTGGCTTCCGGTTCCCCGAGGCCAGCTGTGCTTTGCTGCCTCTTCATCCTCTCAGACGGGTGCCCTCTCTTCGCTGGTTAGCAGTGTTCCATCCATTAGAGCTCAAAGCACTGCCTCCCGGCAGCGCAGCCCCTTCTCCTGGCCTGCCATCTGCCTGTGCCCCGCCGTCTGCGCCATGTCTTTGCCGGCATCAGAGCGAGGCTCCCAGAGTGGTTCCTGTTTGTGTCTCTGTCCCACCTTCTCTGGACCCGGCACTATGCCCTTTGCCGACAGAGGTCTTGGGTTGATTGTCGGCAAAGCAGACAATCTATATGTCTCTAAATGGCTGTGAACATGCTTGATTGGGTTATTTTAAAAATAATTGGATATGTAAACATTTGAGCGTGACACAGGTGGATTTTTGGGCGAATGGTCTTGTTCTTCAGGGAATAACCACAGACCCATCCACAAGGACCATTTCTGGATGATTTATGGAACGCTGTTCTACCTGGTTAATTTTGAACGTTATCTCAGCCTGAGCGGTAGCTCAGCATGTGACGAAGATCACTGGTTTGAATCCTAATCTGCTCCTTAAGAGCTGCACCTTCCATGCCTCCGTTTCTTCCTTGGTTAGGTAGGAAAGGTATGAGCTACCTCAGAGTTGTGAGTGAGGCCTGCATCGAGTGACCACATTAAAGTGCCAAGAACTGCACCCGGAGGTTTGATATTTAAATACCTTTAAACATTCCGATGCTGCATTTTAGTACCCGGGTAAAACAGCAAAGTTATTACAGATGCAGATGCAGACCCTCGGTGAGGTGGGGAGGCTGATGACAGGAGGTGGATCACCGACCCTGTAACGAGGGCGTGGTCTGTTTGAGGCTGAACGAAGTGTACGTCATTGCGTGTACCACGGAGGTCCCTCTCGTGAAGTCCTGGAAGGGTCCATGTGGCTGAGCTGTGCGGTCTGTCCGTGACTTCCGGCAGGAGCAGAGCTTTCGGGTGCAGCCTTGCTCTTGTGTGCACGGCCCTCAATGGTCTCAAAAGTCTGAGGCTTAAAGCAGGCTTGGGGTTTCCTTACACCTCCTGGACATCTAATTTGCCTGGCAAACATGTTTTTCTTGGGTGTAAGGGTGAAGGAGTGGGTGACTGTGGTGAAAGTGTACTAATTACAGCACTTCTGGGTCAGTGGAGCTTGGTTGAAGACACTGTCTGCCCTGGGTGGACATCTCTGGGGTGGTGAGAACCAGTGGCTGGATGTCATGGGGTTGCCAAGAAGATGCCAGCTTTTTCCTTTTTCCTCAGTAACAACACCCTACTTTGGCCTCCTCTGGTCAGGGGCCGTCCCCTTGAGCTGGGCAGCTCCGGGTCCTCGCACTCAGGGGCTCAGGGCGGGTGCTGGGTGCAGAGAGAAGGAGAAGGGCGGCGGTTTGAGCCCAACTGCGATGGCTTCATCTTCTGCCTCTTGTCCCTAAGTACATTTGCAAAGTTTTCCAGATGAAAACTCAGAAGGGAATTTTAATGACTGGAATCTGTGAATTCCACGGAAGCCAAGTCTGTCCACCTGTTTCACCCACCTCACTTCTCCCCATTGGGGCGGATTTTGGCAGCGTTCATAGGGGCAGGGACACAAGGGGTGGTGGCCAACCCTCAGCCCTGCGTCCTCCCCTCCTCCCCTCAGCGCCAGAGCATTTCCGTGTCATCCCCTCCCTGCAGGCGTCCTCATGAAAACCACGTGCGGCTGGAGGGAGACGCCTGCGCCCGCTCCCGCGACCTTCCCGGCCAGCCCGGCTGCAGCGGCCCCTCGGCAGGCATCTGTCTGGTGCTGCCTCCGTGCCCCTCCTGTCACCTGACGCTCCTGCTCCTGAATCTTCACGCGTGTGCTCCGTGCAGCCACCTCACGGGCTCCCTGGGAACGGAGACAGGGTCTCACGCCGGCCGGTCAGAATGCTCTTCTCTGTCCACTGAATAGTCCAACACGGAATCATTCCTCTGTGATTATTGATGCTTTGTTATGTAGAACTGGAATGAAGAAAAAGTGAATTTAGACATTACAGCCATCAGGTTGAAGCTAGGTAATTGCATTAGGGAATTAAATGAGAGCATTTGAGCTTGTCAAGTTCTAATTTCACATCTTCGTTTCCCCATCACCCCATAGCCAGTGTTAACACAGCTCATGGCCAGGAGTTTCTTGATAAATGCTTATTGAATTGAACTGGACGGAGCTTAACATTCCCACCCAGAGTTAGAAGCCAGACCCTGAGCAAATTGCATTGAGAACGTGAGTTTGACGTCACTGTGGTAAGGGGTGTCCTACCCGCCATAATTCCTAGTCAGTATCGGGTATTTAGTCAAATAGACTCAAGTATAGAGAGGCATTGGCCCATCTGGCGAAAGGGCAAGGCACGGTGCTTTAGGTCCAGGTCCCCAATATCAACTATGAAAATAAATAAATAAAATGTTGTCAACTCCAATTACAGCCCTGTCCTCAGCTGGTCACTGTTTATACTAACTATTATAAACAGCTTGAACTTGCTGTCCTGAGAGGCAACACACTCTCAATTCTCTCTGCAGTGCAGCTACCTTGGTGGATGGAACATGCCCCTCTTCCCTCCCTCCCCCCCGCCTCCCCCCCCCTCTGCCCCCCCCCCCCCCCCCCCCCCCCCCCCCTCTCTCCCTCCCTCTCCCCTCCTCTCTCCCTCCCTCCCCCTCGTTCTTCCTGTCTTCTCTCACCTTTCTCCCCCAACCTTCTCTCCTGGGTGAGGCACAGAAGAGAAGAGACCTCCGAAATCTGCTTCATCCAACCATCCCCTGGTTCCTTTCTGCATTGCCACATCCCTGCCGCAGCTCAGGGCCACACATCAACAGTGTTTGTGGGTGGGCCTGGTCCTCTCTTGGCCATGAGCTCTTGATCCTTCTCCTCAGCTCAAGGAGAAGGTGCTCAATAATACAGCAGGTGCTCAATAATGAAAGCTTCACCAGGCTCGTGGGCTTCACAATTTGTTCCAGATCACCCTATGTTTGGGAAAGCCTCTGAAAACAGCCGCTATGATAGATTCATTTTGTAAGGAGATGTACCACGTGTCGCTTGGAGCAAGTTCTGTGTGTTAACTGAGTGGTCCCATTATTTGAGCATGTGCTGTATACCAGCAGGTGCTAGGCACTGTGAGGGGCCACACCTCTGCCCTCAGGAAGAAGATGCTGGCCACTGGGGGAGGATGTGAGGTAACCAGTTGGAGGGAGGGAAAAGGCACACAACAGGTGCTCAGCAGTGGCTTAGGAATGAGTAGATGAATGGATGAGCAGATGTATAGACACATGGATGGATGGATGGATGGATGGATGGATGGATGGATGGATGGATGAATGGATGGATGGACAGATGGATGGATGGACAGATGAGTGGATGGACGGATGGGCGGATGGATGGGTGGGTGCGTGGTTGGAATGATGTGTGTATGTCTGTATGTATGTATGGGTGAGTAAATAATGTATGTATGGGTGGAGGGTAGATGATGTATGTACATATGGATGGATAGATGGTGGATAGATGAATGTATGGATAAACAAATGGACAGACAGATGAATGGAGGGATGGATTAATAGATTGGTGGGTGGATGGATGAATGATGCATGGATGGACGAATAGGTGAGTGGATGGATGGGTGAAAGGATGTATGATGGAAGGATGGATGGATGCTGGAAGGATGTATGAATAGATGGGTGGATGGATGAGGGATGGATGGAAGGATGAACAGGTGAATGGATGGATGATGGATGATGGATGGATGATGGAAGGAAGAACAGGTGAATGGATGGATGATGGAAGGATGAATGGATGGATCAATGGAAAAACAGGTGAATGGATGGATAGACAGGTGAATAGATGGATGGATGGATGGATGAACTGATGAATGGATGGATGATTGAAGGATGGATGGATGGATGAATGGATAAATGGATAGATGGATGAATGATGGATGGATGGAAGGATGAACAGGAGGTGAGTGG
>NC_045456.1:22819264-22821509 GCF_002776525.5 Piliocolobus tephrosceles | reverse complement strand
AGGATGAACAGGAGGTGAGTGGATGGATGATGGAAGGATGGATGGATGATAGATGGATGGATATATGGATGACTGGATAAATAGATGAATGGATGAATGATGGATGGATGGAAGGATGAACAGGTGAATGGATAGATGATGGAAGAATGGTTGGATGAATGGATGGACAGATGAACAGGTGGATGGATGGTGGCTGAATGGATGGATGATAAAAGAATGGATGAATGATGAATGGACGAATGGACGAATGGATGGATGGATGGATGATGGATGGATGAATGGAAAGACGAACAGGTGAATGGATGGATGATAGAAGGATGGATGGATGATGGATGAATGGAAGGATGAGCAGGCGAGTGGATGAATGATGGAAGGATGGATGGATGATGGATGGATGGAAGAATGAACAGTGGAATGGATGGATGATGGAAGGATGGATGGAAGGATGGATGGAAGGATGGATGAACAGGTGAATGGATGGATGGACGAGTGAATGGATGGATGATAAAAGGATGGATGATGGATGAATGAATGGATGGATGGATGGGCAGGTGAATGGATGGATCATGGATGGATGGAAGATGGTTGGATGGATAGAAGGATGAACAGCTGAATGGATGGATAATGGAAAGATGGATGGAAGGATGGATGGAAGGATGGATGGATGGATGGACAAACAGATGAATGGATGAAGAGATGAACAGATGAAGGATGGATGGATGATGGATGGATAGAAGGATAAACAGTTGGATAGATGATGGAAAGATAGATGGAAGGATGGATGGATGAACGAACTGGTGAATGGATGGACGAACAGGTGAATGGATGGATGGACAGGTGAATGGATGGATGATAAAAGGATGGATGGATGATAGATGGATGGATGGACGGAGGGATGGATGATGGATGGATGGATGGATGGATGGATGGATGGATGGATGAACAGGTAAACAGATGATGGACAAATGAAAGGATGGGTGGATGGACAGGTGAATGGATGGATAGACGGGTGAATGGGTGAATAGATGGATCAGAGCTCACTGCAGCCTGATCAGAGCTCACTGCAGCCTCAACTCCTGGGCTCAAGTTATCCTCCTGCCTCAGCCTCCTGGAGTAGCTGGGACCACAGGCAGGTGTCACCATGACCAGTTAATGTTTTTAGATTTGTAGAGACAGGGTCTTGTGCTATGTTACCCACGCTGGTGTGGAACTCTTAGGCTAAAGTCATCATCCCACTTATATGGGGCCAGGCAGTGGCACATGCCTGCAATCACAGCACTTTGGGAGGATGAAGCAGGAGAATCACTTGAACCCAGGAATTCCAGACCAGCCTGAGCAACAGAGAGAGGTCCTGGCTCTGCAAAAAAATTTAAAGGTTAGCTGGGCATGGTGTTGTATACCTGTGGTCCCAGCTACTTGGGAGGCTGAAGTGGGAGGCTCTCTTGAGCCTATGAGGCTGAGGCTGCAGTGAGCCATGGTTGCACCATTACACTCCAGCCTGGGAGAAAATGAGACCCTGTCTCCAAAAAAAAAAAAAAGAAAAAAAAAGTTAGAGAATCATCCATATTAAAGACAGGTATTGTCTTTTTGAAAATTTAATTACACTTATATAATGGACATGTAAACTGTCCAGTTTGAAAGTTTGCAAAATATATAACTCTACATATTCTTACTTTAAAATTGTGATTCCTACCTAAGATATCGCATACTGTTTACATAAGTATCACAATGCCTGGACAACAACTAAAAATGTGTACGAGGGAGAAAAATGAGAATGTATGCCTATTAATTAAGGTATATTTCCCCTTATTACATAAAAAAGTCATCACGGCAAACCCCTGTGACTGTATCTAAAGCAAGCCTACAGTTTTACCTCTGTGTATTATAAAATGCAAGGCTAAAATTCAAATACTAAACATTTCCTGAAGCCAAGGGTAGTTTACTTAAAATAAATGCCTAGGGTCTCTATCGAAAATATGAAAAAGTTAGCTACTTCATAGCCATTCTAATCTAAGTTCAGCTTTTTATTTTTTATTGACACATAATTGTGTACTGTACATATGTATGGAGTACACATAGTGATGTTATAATACATGTAATGTATGTGATCAGCATAATTAGCATATCCGCCATCTCAAACATTTATCATTTGTTTGTGTTGGTAACGTTCAACACCCTTCCTCCAATTATCTGGAACTATATATATATATATATATTTTTTTTTTTTTTTTTTTTTTTTTTTTAG
>NC_045456.1:22802841-22819164 GCF_002776525.5 Piliocolobus tephrosceles | reverse complement strand
ATATATATATATTTTTTTTTTTTTTTTTTTTTTTTTTGAGAGACAAAGTCTTGTTCTGTTGCCCAGGCTGGAGTGCAGTGGTGTGATCTCAGCTCACTGCAACACCTGCTTCCCAGGTTCAAGCTATTCTCCTGCCTCGGCCTCCCTGGTAGCTGGGGTTACAGGCACCCACCACTATGCCCGGCTAATTTTTGTATTTTTAGTAGAGACAGGGTTTCACCACGTTGGCTAGGCTGGTCTCAAACTCCTGACCTCAGGTGATCCACCCAACTCAGCCTCCCAAAGTGCTAAGATTACAGGCATATTTTCAAAGTAACTATGAAAAACTGGGGAAATAATAATATCTAACACACAGGACTGCTGCATAATTAAAGGATGAAAAACATTAAGCACTATCAGCGTTCAAAAGAAAAAGATTATCTTTAGCTTTTCATGTCAGAGCGGGGATCATGTAAAGGAAGTGAGTATTTCAAGTCTTGAAGGATAGAGAAGATTTAAAGGGACAGAAGTGTGGAGATGATGTCCCAGATGGAGATAAGAATATACGCGAAGACGATGAAGAGATAAGAAGGTATAAATTCTAAGTGCAGCTCTCAGGCTGGGCTTCAGAACAGGGCTTAGGCAATAAGCTGGAGTGCAAGGCTGATGGCGGGAATGGAAACACTGAAACCCAAACTTGCATATCACGCCCGGATCATGAGCCTTGAATGCCAAGCCAGGGAACCCGTCCTTGGTCTTAACAATGAAAAATCACTGGGCTGGGTGTGGTGGCTCATGCCTGTAATCCAGTGCTTTGAGAGGCTGAGGCGAGAGGACTGCTTGAGGCCACCCTGGACAACACAGCAAGACTCTGTCCTTACAAAATTTTAGAAATTAGCTAGGCAGGATAGCACACCTGTAGTCCCAGCCACCCAGGAGGCTGAGGTGGGAGGATCACTTTAGCCCAGGAATTTAGGGTTACAGTGAGCTGTGATGGCACGCCTGCATTCCAGCCTGAGCAACAGAGCAAGGACATGTCTCAAAAATCAAATAAAATGAAATAAAATCACTAAAAGTTTGTATAGATATAAAGTATAAAATCATACCATGTATGATTTAATCCAGATATATAATACAAATAAGAGGGGGAAAAGAGAAATTAGGAAGCTATTATAAGAAGACAAGGCTCAACTAAGATGTGAGCAAAGGCCCTGGGTTCACAGTGCTATCTTTATATAAAGGAATGAACTACCACATTTATTTTCATGGCATCACCAACTTAAACACAGGCTACAGTATTCTGGAGCCATCTCTGTATCAGTCAAATCAGATGGCCATAATACCATAGGCAAATACCATAATAAACACCATAGGCTGTGTGGTTTAAACATTAGTTTATTTCTCACAGCTCTGGAGGCTGGAAGTCCAAGATCAAGGTGTCGGCCAACTCAGTTCCGGGACAGGGACCTCTTCCTGGCTTGCAGACAGCCACCTTTCTCTTGTGTCCTCACACCAGGGCAGTGGGAGCTCTCTGCTTTCTCTCTTTTTTTTTTTTGAGACAGAGTCTCACTCTGTCACCATGCTGGAGTGCAGTGGCACAATCTCAGCTCACTGCAACCTGCGACTCCCTGGTTCAAGCAACTCTCCTGCCTCAGCCTCCCGAGTAGCTGGGATTACAGGCACGTGCCACCACACGCAACTAATTTTTGTATGTTTAGTAGAAACAGGGTTTCAGGATGGTCTCATTCTCCGGACCTCATGATCTGCCCACTCGGCCTCCCAAAGTGCTGGGATTACAGGTGTGAGCCACCACACCCGGCATGGTTTCTCTTCTTCTAAAGGCACTAATCCTGTCAGACCAGGGCCCACGCTCATGACCTCATCTAACCATAATCACCTCCCAAAGATCCTATCCCCTACTACCATCACACTGGCAGTTAGGGCTTCAGTACAAGAATTTGGGGGAGACATAAACATTCAGTTTATAACAATGTCTTTTCAATCCTGTTGAAAAAGCAACCAAATGAGTAGGCGACAAAGTACCTTCTATGTAAACAAGTCAGAACTTTTCATATTTCTGCTAACACATTAAAGTCAATTTAAAATGTCTGATAACAAGAGTCAGAAGCAGAGAGAAATGAAAGTTAGTTACTCTGCATTTTAGGCCCACATTGAGTTGTCTTCCAATGACATTGTGGCACAAAGAACACTGCTTTCTATTCCTGGGCCACCAAAGAAGCTGGAAGAGTTCCCTGTATTTCCATTTATCTTGAAAGTCACTGGGCTGACCTGGCAGGCCTCCAAGGTCCTTTCCATTCACAAATTACACAAATAACTTCCTACCAAGAGAGGCTACACAAATAAACTACACTGACGAAGGAGAAAGCTAACACTAGCAAACAATGAGATGCACACAAGAAAGACGTATAGAGAAGTGGATCAACCACAAACTGGCGGACGATGAGCCGGCGGTGGATAAAAACACATTCCCTAAAGATGGACAGAGAGGCAATGGCGCTGAGGTAGTATTGTTGAAGATTTCCTATTTTAAATCTTCAAGATAAATGGCCCAATTGTTTATATTCATTCTGATTGAATGTGAACTTGAAAACTTCCTCCAGGGGACACAGACATCTAAAAAGTTCCCAATGTATCCAATTTGTCATTTGATATTTTTACTGACAAGAAAAATGAGGGACTGAATATACACATAGACCATGCCTGATCATATGTATAAAGACAGAACTCAGACCACAACCTGTAGCTGCCCACCCAGGAAACCAAACCCCTATCTACAGTAAACAGCCAGGAGGCCAGCCAGGCTAGTACATCAAACAGGAAGCCAGACAGCTCTCTCTCAACAACCCAGAAACTAAACCACAACTCTGTCCCCTGTGGCCAGGACTTGACTCAAAACTGACAGCCACCCTAATTTTGGTCCCTATTTTCAGTTAGGATCATTCAGAAAAAGCCAAATGCACCCCTAACCAATCACATAGGACACCCCACTTCTGCACAGCTGCCTCCAGCCCCCACAACAGCCTCCACTGGGAGCTGTTCTTTTCCATCCTGAAGCTTCCCCACTCCTCATCCGCCATTCACTTGCAGGTCAGTCTCTGCCACACGCAAGTGACGGTGCCAACTCCCTTGCCACAGCAACTCTGAGAAAGTCGCCTCTGCCTGTCTCATGTGGGCGGCCTCCCTTTATTTCCCCCAAAGAATAAATCTTAAATGACGGGCTTCTCTCTATATGGCCAAGCTATACAATTCAGAAGCCCAGCATGGCAGATTCCAAGCCTGGAAAGACCATACACCCCTCAGGTCTTCTTTCCACAAAACACAGCTTCCTTGAATTCTTCAGTCATTCCAACCAACCGGGGAAGGAACCAGTGTTATGGAAAGATCAAGGGCCTTGAAGTCAAACTTCTGAGTTCATCAAGTACTTTTTCTTTCCACTTAAGAAATCACATGGCCTTGGCCAGGCGTGGTGGCTCACACCTCTAATCCCAGCACTTGGGGAGGCCGACTTGGGCGGATCACCCAAAGTTGGGAGTTCAAGACCAGCCTAACCAACATGGAAAAACCCCGTCCCTACTAAAAATACAAAATCAGCCTGGCGTGGTGGCGCATGCCTGTCATCCCAGCTACTCGGGAGGCTGAGGCAGGAGAATCACTTGAACCTGGGAAGCAGAGGTTGTGGTGAGCCGAGATCGCGCCATTGCACTGCAGCCTGGGCAAGAAGAGCAAAACTCTGTCTCGAAAAAAGAGCACAGCAACAACAACAAATGATGTGACCTTGAACAATTTTCTTAACTTCTCTAAGCCTCTATCTTCATCTTCAATAAAATAATTTTACCTCCAAGATTGCATTAAATGGAATCCCACATGAAAAACAGCTGACAAATATTAGAGGCCCAACAGCTGTGCGCTCCTACTGCCGCCCCACTTTACCCCAAAGGAGAAGCGCAAGACATCCAGAAAAAGCCTGTTGATCCCTACACCTCAGCATCCTGTGTTCACACAAGGTGCAGTGGGATCCAGACTTACTGGGGTCACCCAAATACAAGACACGTTTTGATTTTTCAACTTAGGTACACATAGCTTCTAACGTTCACCATGTATGATCCATAATTTAGAAGAGATTTTGTACACTACCCCGTGGTTCTATTTTAGCAGACTTAGATGTGCTATAATAGCTCACTCTCTTAAGCACTCTTCAGTATCAAAAACAAAACTTTAATCTGTAACACGGTTATCAGCAGTGAAAGTGGAAAAGGTACCTATGAGTCAAAATGACCCTCTGCCCCGCCCCGCCCCACCCTACCATAAGCTGTTCAGGAGTATTTGGGCTGGTTATGAGAATGCTGTCTGTATTCCCAGGGACAGACAAATGCCTACCCTGGTTAGAAGCTACGCTGCTCAGCCTTCAGGGTAGAAAGCTCCCCACACCCTCTACCCAAGGAGAAGAGAAGCAAATGGGGTGGCCAGGCTCCAGGACGTGGACTGTTTAGTGTGGTTTCTGCAGTCCAGGTCACCGCCATGGGTGAATCTTTTCCTTCCTTCTTTTCCACCCAAGTGCCCAAGGTCCTACGGCTGCTATAGGGCCTCTTCCCTAGGATGAGTCAGCCCAGCTATTCCCCTTCCCTCTTTTTTTTTTTTTTTGAGACGGAGAGTCACTCTGTCACCTAAGTGGGAGTTCAGTGGTGCAATCTTAGCTCACTCCCACCTCTGCCTCCCGGGTTCAAACAATTCTCCTGCCTCAGCCTCCCAAGTACCTGAGATTACAGGCCCCCAACACCATGCCAAGCTAATTTTTATATTTTTAGTAGAGACAGAGTTTCAACTTGTTGGCCAGGCTGCTCTCGAACTCCCGACCTCAGGTGATCCACCTGTCTTGGCCTCCCAAAGTGCTGGGATTACAGGCATGAGCCACCGCATCTGGCCGAGTCAGCCCAGCAATACTGACTTTTTGTTCTGGCAAAATTACTGTCTTCCACGTCTACCTTCCAAGTAGCTAAATCAGAGATCTGGCCTTGGGGCAGGCTTGAAGAATCCCTGTTTTTGGTCCTCGAGAGGTCCCACCAGGGTCTGGGACAATTCCAAGACTTGTGTCCTTAAAAAGGAAAGAAACCTCACATACATGGCTCTCACAGAGCTCAGGCAGAGCTCAGGCAAGGCTTGGCAGGCGGCCCTAAGGTTTGGGTGTGCCATCTATGATAACAGCCAAGAGATCTGAAGCCAGCTGTCTGGGTTCAAACCTCAATTCCAACAGCACTGGCTGTGTGATGTTAGACAACGTCCCCAGCCTCTCTGTGGTTCAGTTTCCTCACTGTAAAAGGGCCACAATAATAGAGCTGATCTAAAAATTAAGTGAATTAGTGCATAAAAGGTATTTAGAACAATGCTTGGCACATGGGGGAGTTCAACAGACACGTATTGAACAGAGTAACTTAGCAATTAGTAAACATACTCATGCAGGCCAGGCGCGGTGGCTCACACCTGTAATTCCAAAACTTTGGGAGGCTGAGGCGAGAGGGTCACTTGAGCCCAGGAGTTTGAGACTAGCATGGGCAACACAGCAATATTCCATCTCTAAAAATAAAACATATATGTATATATACACTCATATATTCACAGTGTATTTATAATATACAAAATAGCTGGAATACAGACTTAACTATTCACAATGGTTACTTCTAGAGAAGGGGGAATGCAAATTTCAGATTTTTACCCCACACATATATTCTTGTATTATCTGAAATATTCAAGCAAATTGTATGTATAAATTTGCCCCAAAACACATAGCAGAACAATGTAGTTTTGACTCAAAAATCTTCAAATCATGATGGAATTGTCCTGTGAAGGTAAAGTTAGAGAGATGAAAAGTCTCCCTCCAGCCTAAATGCTCTTTCATATGACCTATATGACACAAACCAATGCAGACACCCCAATCCTTTCCCTACTGTCATAAGAAGTTTTCAGTGAACTGCATTCCCCTTTACAAACTAGATGATATTTACTGTTACCAGGCAAGAACCTGGCTCTAGTTCTGCTTTTTCAAAGGCCAGTGTTCCTCACATAATAGCAATGCATTCTTCAACCAGTCAACTGCCCACAACACCTGAAGTGACAGATGCAAAGTGCCTGGCACTTACTTACTCTTACCGTTTTATTACAAAGAAGAGAACACAGGAACAGCCAAATGCAAGAGACGCACAGAGCACACCATGGGGCAGAGAGGTCGGGGCTCCCATGCCATCCCTGGAAGTGCCACCTCCCCAGCACCAAATGAGTTCACCAAACCAGAAGCTCTCCAAACCCAATATTTAGAGGGATTTATGGAGTTTTCATAACAGACATGATTAAGTCATTGGCCACCCGTGACTAGCTCAATCTCCAGCCTGTCTCATCTCCCCTCCCAGAGGTAGGGGTGAGGCTGATACATCCAACTCTTTAATCATGACTCATCTTTCTGGCAACCAGCCCTGATCCTGAACCTGTCCAGGGGCCCAAAGCCACCTGTCATCTCATTATCATACAAAAGACACTCCTATCACCCCAGAGATTCCAAAAGTCTTAGAAGCTCTTGTGTCAGGTATTGAAACCTAAGACCAAATATTATAACCAATGATGCTCCTATCGCTCAGAAAGTTACAATGGCTTTAGAAGCTCCGGGCCAAAAACCAGGAAGAACACTAAATAGATACACTATTGTACTATGTATCCCACTATCATGATAATTTTTTTTTGAGACAGAGTCTACCTCTGTTGCCCAGTTTGGAGTGCAGTGGTGCGATCTCAGCTCATAGTGCGATCTCAGCTCACTGCAACCTCCACCTCTCAGGTTCAAGCAATTCCTGTGCCTCACCCTCCTGAGTAGCTGGGACTACAGGTGTGGGACACTGCAACTGACTAATTTTGGCATTTTTTAGTAGAGACAGGGTTTCACTGTGTTGGCCAGGCTGGCCTTCAACTCCTGGCTTCAAGTGATCTGCCCGCCTCAGCCTCCCAAAAATCTGAGATAAGTCACGAGCCACCATGCCTGGCCTCACTATCACAATAATTATACTGAGAGGATGGGGGAGAAAAACGTGGGCAACAGGAGGAGCGGGAAGGGTAAGCAACCTGAATCCTTGTCTTCCACAGTAGGACATCTCCCTGTCTTTCACACAATCTAGAAGAACAAGCTAAAACATAAACACAGTAACCTCCAAGGAGCAGGGATCAGAGTAGAGAAGGGGAAGGTAGGGGATTGCTGGGTTTTGTCCTAAGTCTTGTTAATTTCTGACTCTTAGAGCTGTATGCCTGTACAACTTTGCTAAAAATGAGTATTTACCTGAAATCCCAGCACTTTGGGAAGCCAAGATGGGCAGATCACGAGGTCAGGAGAGCAAGACCATCCTGGCTAACATGATGAAACCCCATCTCTACTAAAAATACAAAATATTAGCCAGCCGTGGTGGCGGGCACCTGTAGTCCCAGCTACTTAGGAGGCTGAGGCAGGAGAATGGTGTGAACCCAGGAGGCAGAGCTTGCAGTGAGCTGAGACCACGCCTCTGCACTCCAGCCTGGGTGACAGAGCGAGACTCCATCAAAAAAAAAAAAAAAAAAAAAGAGAGTATTTAGTTTTTAAACAAAATCTGATACTTGACCAACAACAATAGTATACTAAGTGATACGGTTTTTTGTCTTTGTTTGAGAGAGGGTCTTCCTCTGTTGCCCAGGCTGGAGTGCTGTGGTGTAATTATAACTTACTACAGCCTCAAATTATTGGGATCAGGTGATCAACCTCCCGAGCAGCTAGAACCACAGGTGTGCACCACCACATCCAGCATGTTTTTTTTTTTTTTTGGTACAGTTGGAGGTCTCGCTATGTTGCTGGTCTTAAACTCCTGATCTCAGTGGATCCTACTGCCTCAGCCTCCCTAAGTGCTGTGATTACAGGTGTGAGCAACCACACCAGGCCCAAGTGGCGTATTCCAAAATTTTTTGGAATCCAACCACTTTGAAAATGTATGGAGAGCTATAAATCGTCTCCCCATAAACACATGGATGCATATACACAAAATTGTTGCACAGGATTTTGGGGACGTCATAAATTTCTGACAGCTGGGTTAAGAACCTTAGGATTATGGATTCTGATTTCTTTATTTTTTCTTGTTTTTTTTTTTTGAGACAGAGACTCGCTTTGTCGTCCGGGCTGGAGTGCAGTGGCGTGATCTTGGCTCACTGCAAGCTCTGCCTCCCGTGTTCACACCATTCTCCTGCCTCAGCCTCCCGAGTAGCTGGGACTACAGGCGCCTGCCACCATGCCCAGCTGATTTTTTGTATTTTTAGTAGAGTCAGGGTTTCACTATAGCCAGGTTGGTCTCAATATCCTGAACTCATGATCTGCCCTCCTCGGCCTCCCAAAGTCTGGTATTACAGGTGTGAGCGACCGCGCCCGGCCCTAGATTCTGGTTTATTAAAGGAAATGTATTTCAAGTCAGAGCTTGTCATTTATTGCACAGGAAAATAATAACTTCATTTAAAAAATCAAAAACACCCACATGATAAAATGAGGTCCTGCTTGGTTTTAAACTACTTGGTGACCACCATCAGTTATTTTCTTGACTACAGGATGCACCTTATTCCTAACTATGAAAAAAGGTACAAACATTGTTTATTGGGCTTTTGCCTTCAGCCTTGAAACAATCGGATTCTCTCAAACTCAGGAATGTGAATTGCTGTTGTGTTGATGCAGCTGTTTCCATTCTAGAAATGGACCTGGAATCATGTACTTTTCACCCATGGAGAGTCCTTTGTGTAAAACTTGAAAAGGCAAGGTCCCAAATTCCCCATATGGGTGTTTCTTCCAGTAGATGAATTACTCTAATGACTTCTTAGCAAAACTTACATAATCAGGGCAGGCCATCAAAATAGTCCAAAACACAAAGTTTAGCTCCATTTCTGACGGACCTGTCTCCACTGCTATCAATCTCACCAACAGCCTCACATCAAGTCAGAGGAACGGTTTTTTCACTTAAGAAGGATCTTCATGGCTGGGTGCGGTGGCTCATGCCTGTAATCCTATCACTTTGGGAGGCCAATGTGGGTGGATCACGAGGTCAGGAGTTTGTGACCAGTCCGGTCAACATACTGAAACCCCGTCTGTACTAAAAATACAAAAATTAGCCGGGCTTGGGGGCACGTGCCTGTATTCGCAGCTACTCAGGAGGCTGAGGCAGGAGAACTGCTTGAACCTGGGAGGTGGAAGTTGAGGTGAGCCAAGATCGCACCACTGCACTCCAGCCCGGGCAACAGAATGAGACTCCATCTCAAAAAAAAAAAAAAAAAATCATCTTTGTTGGGCCAAATTTGCGACAAAAAAAAAAAAAAAAAAAAAGGTATCTGTTAACCAGAGGCAATGAAAAGCACCTCCCAGGATGCTGTAGTAAGTGGATCAGTAACTGTGGTGGGAGATTCCAACCCCCGAGACCTGTGACTATGTCACGCAGCAAAAGCGTTTGCCACAGGCCTTAGGAGAAGTATCCTGGGCTATCCAGGGAGGTCCAATCTAATCCCATGAGCCTCTAAGAGCATAGAACTGGTCAGGCGAGGTGGCTCACCCCTGTAATCTCCGCACTTTGAGAGGCTAAGGCAGGCGGATCACGAGATCAAGAGATGGAGACCACCCTGGCTAAAATGGTGAAACCCCATCTCTACTAAAAATACAAAAATTAGTCAGGCATCGTGGCAGGCACCTGTAGTCTCAGCTACTCAGGAGGCTGAAGCAGGAGAATCACTTCAACCTGGGAGGTAGAGGTTGCAGCGAGCTGAGATCACGCCACTGCACTCCAGCCTGGCCAACAGTGTGAAGACTCCATCTCAAAAAAACATTTTAAAATAGGGCATAGAACTTTCTCCGAGTGGAAGAAGAGACATGCACACAGGGGAACTGGAGAGCCTGACCAGGTCCCTGGCCCAGCTAGTCCTGAGCTGATGGGACCACGTGCAAAGACCAGATAGAGGCCTCAGGAGCTGAGGGCAGCCCCCAACAGATGGCCAGCAAGGGAACAGACACCTCAGTCCTGCAACCACAAGGAACCATATTTGGCCAAAAGCGCTTGGAAACAATTCTCCAATGAGGAATGCAGCCCAGACCACATGGTGATTTTTGCCCAGTGACACCCACGTCAGACTTCTGCCCTACAGAACTGTGAGATGATACAATTTCAATTGTTTTAGGCCACGAAATATGTGGAAATGTGGTAAAGCAGCAACAGAAATGAATACAGTGATTTGCGTGGAAATCCCTAGAAGAGTGTCTGGCACGGTGTTGTCACCTGACAAGCGTTTCCTGATTTCCTTACATTGCAAGGCAGGGCTGGCCACACTCCATCCAAAAGAGATGATAGACTTGCTCTGACAAAACAGATTCAGTGAATTACAAATGGCCCAGAACACCTACAAATGTTAGGTTTTAGGTAAGTGATTGCCTTTCCTTTCACTTAGAAACCTCCCAATGCTCATCTTACTGATAAACTCTAAGTACCAAGCAAGAGACTAAACACCAGACAAACCCAGCCCCAGATGCCCCGAGGGAGCCCATCCCAGCACTCACTCCGCTGCACTGAAATGATGTCCAGGTCAGTTTATCCCACTAGACCAAGAACTCCAGCTCTCCATGTGTGAGTCACCAGTGCTGCCTCTGCATCTCTGCATCTCTGCTTCTACGATGGTGCTTCTGCACTTCACAGGAAATCTGTATCAATGTTTGTCAACACTATATATGACAGTATAACTTAATATCTGCACAGAAAATATAAGTTCTCTGAGGACCAGGGCCGGGTTTATTAGCCTTTGTAGTCCCACTGCCACTGTCTGGGACATCAGAGGCACTCGGTAGAAGTTGGTGAAGAGAAAGAAAAGGCAGAGGAGAGACAGGATAGCAGGACCAACACTGCAGACACAGATTCTGAGGTGGCTGGAGGAGAGGCAGGGCAGAGAAACTTCCTGGATGCTGGAATGGGGTTCACTGTGATACCTGCTGCTAGATTTCAAATGTCAAAGGTGATGCTTTGCTGACCTTGACCTCTGACTGACCTTTAACTGCCCTTTAAGTTTCCCAACCTCAAGACAGGGCACTTAGAAACTGCAATGTCAAGAAATTATGCTTCATTAAAGCATGGGAATGTTATTTACATGGATGCTCATTACTTCATTTTTTACATGGGAATGTAAATAATTGAAGAGATTGTTAAAGACTAAACCATGCACATTCAATAACTTTGTAAAATATTAATGATAACTGAAACACAAATTTTGATGGTCCCCAAAAATGCTAAAATATAAAACAATACTGGCCAATTAAAGATAGAAAGCAGACTCCCTCGTCTGAGGGTCTGCGCAGTCCCCTCGGTGAGTCTGGCGAAGCAGTCTCACTGCGAGGGAGGGCGGGGAGGGCGTTGGTGTCTCCACACGCGGTGACCCGGACCCCGTTCCACGAGTGGGTCCATGCAGGGCCCACTCTGCCGCACGTGGGGACCAGCCAGGCCGCGGAGGACCGGGCAGAAGCCAGCGCCCGGGTCCATGCAGTGCCCTCCGCGGCAGACGCGGGGAGCCGGGGAGCAGTGGGGACCGGCCCGCGCCCGCAGGGCGCCCGGGACCCCCGCGCTGGCCCACGCGGTATCGCAGCAGACGCGAAGCCCCCGGTGCCACCCGAGGCGGAGACAAAGCCCAGGCGTACGGACCCGGGATCCTGACCCCGGACCCTGCGGAGCCCAGCTCGGAGCCGCCACGCCCGGCGCAGAGACCCCCGCCCGGTACGGGGATCCCGTCGCCCGTCGCCCAGTCTCACCTCGGGCCGCCGCCTCCCAGCGCTAGCTCCTCGGGCGCCGCTGGGACTGGGCGTGCGGGGTCTCGCGAGAGGACCGGAGCCAAGAGCTGGCCGGATCCTGGCCTCCTAGAAGACCCAGCTCAACCTCCACCTGGAGTCTGCTCTACAGGACACGCTCATCTCAAGCCCAGAACTCAGGCTTTTAGGCCAGAGAGGGAGAGACAGGCTTCCTTTACAAAAAGTGAAACTGAGGTCCAAGGAACAGGATTGCCTGCTGCCTGAAGTCACGTAGTCACTCATTCACCTTGTCATTCAGCAAACATTTGGAAGCACGTATGGTGGGCGTTAGGAGTGAAGTAGGGCCGGGCGCGGTGGCTCGCGCCTGTAATCCCAGCACTTTGTGGGGCCGAGGCAGGTGGATCACTTGAGGCCAGGAGTTCGAAACCAGCCTGGCCAACAAGATGAAACCCCATCTCTGCTAAAAATACAAAAACTTAGCCGATCGTGGTCGCGCGTACCTGTGGTCCCAGCTCCTGGGAAGGCTGACGCAGGAGAATCGTTTGAACCCAGGAGGAGGAGGTTACAGTGAGCTGAGATGGTGCCATTGCATGCGCTCCAGCCTGGGCGACAGAGTGAGACTGTCTCCAAAAAAAAAATAATAATAATAGATGGGAAGTAGAAGCGAACTTAGGCCTTCCCTGAAGGAGCTCGGCCAAGGAGTACCTGAAATGTCTCTGCATCTCTTTAAGGTCTGATGAAGGAACCAGGAGCGAGAACTAATCACTTCCCTTTCCTGCCTCAGAGCTTTCATGTGTTTACTGTTCCTCGCCTGAAATGCCAAGTACCAATCGTATTCATTTATTTATAGAAATGAGGTCTAACTATATTGCCCAGGCTGATCTCAAACTCCTGACCTCAAGCTATCCTCTCGTCTCAGCCTCTCAAAGTGTTGGGATTACAGGCATGAACCACTGTCCCCAGCCCTGATCGTCTTTAAAACCTCTTTCCTCATGTTCTTTGAGCTTCCTGCATCATGTGACTCCACACCCTTGGTTTTCCTGTACCTCCACAGCTGCTCCTCTGTGGGTACCTGGGACCCACCCCCTTCTCTGCCCAACTTGTATATGTCTGGGTTCAGGCCAAATGCCCTTCCATTTGCAGTGGGCACTGCAACAGGAAATCTCATGCCCTTCCGGGCTTCACAAACTATCCACATGCTCTGCTGCCTGCCAGAGACATCCATCCCAGTCAGATGCCCAGCCCTCACCTTTCCCAAAGCCCCAGTTGGACACAGGGAAGCATCTCAAATTTTCCTTGGGCCAAAACAGAGTGCTTTATTAGTGCCCTAACTTGCTCATCCATATTCTTGTGATTCTCTGTAAACAGCTCCTCGATCCACCCAACTGCAGAGGTGAAAATCTCAAATCCTCCTCCAGTCCTTCCTCCCCGAACCTCTCATGCAGCCCTCTGCCTTCCTAGGATGCTGAGCACCCCTCACTCCCAGCGCTAGCTGGGGTGCTGAGTGGCTGCCACCCACTTGGCATGAAGTGTGACCTCTCGCCCGGTGTGGTGGCTTACGCCTGTAGTCACAGCACTTTGGGAGGCTGAGGTGGGTAGATCACTTGAGCCCAGGAGACTGGGTCCAGCCAGGACAATATGGTGAAACTAAAATACGACAATTAGCCAGGCATGGTAATACATGCCTATCATCCCAGCTACCCTACCCAGGAGGCTGAGGCAGGAAAATTGCTTGAACTTGGGAGGCAGAGGTTGCAGTGAGCCAAGGTCACGCCACTGAACTCCAGCCTGGGCAACAGAGCGAGACTCTGTCACAAATTTAAAAAAAAACAGAAGAAGGAGGAGGAGGAGGAGGAGGAGAAGTAGTAGTGTGACCTCTCTAAGGCAAGGCAGTGTCCCGCTCTGATTCACTTCCATGTGTAAAACAGGACCTGCACCCTGAAGACACTCACTCAGGGAGGCTGCTGGGATGGGTGGATGCACAGTTGAGGTCTTCATGGTGGCTGGGGCTGACCCCATCCCCATTGCTCTTTCCACACACAACTGCACACTCATCACTTCCACGCTCACACCCACCACTGAAAGCCTGGCCGCTCATCTGATTTGCCTAACAAGGTCTCCAGATGAACAACACATGATTCCCTACCTCTCCCCTGCTAGGGCCCCACCGTGTTCTGGGATGTACTCAGGGATCAGGAGAACAAAACCTCAAGGAGTGAAACAACATTCCGGGGTGCAGGCCTCTGCATCCTCCTCCATGCCCTAACACCTGCCTGACACACCCTCACCCCTGTACCTGGCCAGCTCCTACCAACCCTTAAAGTTTCACCAAGTTCAGTGGTGGCAGCCACACCCTAAAGTGACTGACCCCCCCAATGACCTATGCCCTTACATAGTCTTCCTGACCTTGGGTACGAGCAAAACCGGTAACTGGCTTCTAAACCACAGAGCCTGGCAAAAGCAATGGGATATCACTGTTACAGTTCATCACCTTCGCACACTAGAGAGAAATGTTCCACCTGCAGGAGCTGCAGGAGGGAGCTGCTGTGCTGAGAAAAGACCTTTGGAGGGGCCCAGTAGGCAAGGAAGCAAAAAGCTGGGCCCTTGCCAAGCGGGTCCGAGGAAATGAATTCTGCCAATAACCTCAGTGGACCTGGAAATGGATTCTGTCTCGGTAGAACCTCAGATGAGGATGCAGCCCAGCTGCTTAGCATGAGATCTCAAGCAAAGGACCCGCTAAAATGTGCTCAACTCCTAGCTTGCCAAAATTGGCTTAAAGGTGTGTGTTGTTTTAAGCTTCTAAGTATTTAGTTATTGTCTGTGAAAGTGTCAAAATATGAGACAATAACTTAGGTCCCCTCCCCATCACACACATTCTTCTTTCTGGCATTCATCACAATTATGTTGATGGATTTAAAATCTCCCTCTTGACTGGGTGCAGTGGCTCAGGAGTTCCAGACCAGCCTGGCCAACATGGTGAAACCCCATCTCTACTAAAAATACAAAAATTAGCTAGACGTGGTGGTGCATACCTGTAATCCCAGCTACTCGGAAGGCTGAGGCAGGAGAATTGCTTGAATCCAGGAGGCAGAGGTTGCAGTAAGCCGAGATTACACCATTGAACTCCATCCAGCCTGAGTGACAAGAACAAAACTCTGTCTCAAAAAAAAAAAAAAAAAAAAAAAATTGTCTCTTGCCACTAGCATGAAGGTCCCATGAGAAGAAAAATGGAAACTCTTGCTCGTAACAGTGCCCCAAATGCCCAGCACGGTGTAGCTCTAGGGCAGTTGGTCGATGGTGGACGCTGGAGGTTGGAGGGCCCAGCTGATCCTCCCAGCTGCCTTCCCCCTAGTCAGGTTCCATTATAAAGAACAGAATAGTTTCTTGCCTTTCCGGAGTCCCTCTTGGGGATTGGCCAAGTGACATTGTCCTGCCCTGGGAGACATAAGTGGAAGTTGGCTGAAAGGTTTCTAGCTGTGGTGTGCTGGGGCGATATGAACCAGGACATGAGAGCTGACCGTCCGTTGTTCGGGAATTCTACAAGTTGATTTCTCAACACATTCAGTACTTTAAAATGTTAAGTAATATAAACATGCAAATTAAAAAATGCATTAGACCAGATGCAGTGGCCCACGTCTAACACATTGGAAGCCTGAGGCAGGAAGATCACTTGAGCCCAGGAGTTCAAGACCAGCATAGGCTAAAAAGAAAGACCCTGTCTCTACAAAAAATTTTAAAATTAGCTAGGCATGATGGTGTGTGTGTGCAGTCCTAGCCACTCAGGAGGCTGAGGTGGGAGGATCGCTTGAGCCATCTGTTCAAGGCTCCAATGAGCTATGATAGTGCCACTGCACTCCAGCCTGGGTGACAGAGCCAGATCCTGTCTCAGAAATAAACATATTTCATATATTAATACATTTATAATAAATGTATATTTATGTACACATTTATGTATTATAATTATATATTTAGACATAAATATATATTTCTTGTTTTATTTATTTATTTATTTATTTTGAGACACAGTTTAACTCTTGTTGCCCAGGCCGGAGTGCAATGATGCAATCTGGGCTCACCGCAACCTCCACCTCCGGGGTTCAAGTGATTTTCCTGCCTCAGTCTCCTGAGTAGCTGGGATTACAGGCACGCACCACCACGCCTGGCTAATTTTTGTATCTTTAGTAGAGATGGGGTTTCTCCATGTTGGTCAGGCTAGTCTCGAACTCCTGACATCAGGTGATCTGCCCACCTCGGCCTCCCAAATTGCTGGGATTACAGGTGTAAGCCACTGTGTCCAGCCTATAGGATATATTTATATATTATAATTATGTATATTAATTTTATATAATTATATATAAATATAAAAATAAAAACTTTCCTTGACTTCTCTTGTTTCTACCTACAGTCAGTACCATGACTTCAAATACTATCTACATGTAATAATTTTAAATGTATATTTTATATATATATGCACTTTTTTTTGAGATGGAGTCTCGCCCTGTCACCCA
>NC_045456.1:22787960-22802741 GCF_002776525.5 Piliocolobus tephrosceles | reverse complement strand
TTTATAATTATATGTAATTTATATAATATAATATATATTTATATAATATATTATAAATTATATATGTTTTATATAATATAAATATATAATATATATATTTATATTTTATATATTATATATTTGTATATATTATATATTTATATATAATATAAATTATATATTATATATTTATATTTATTTATAATTATATATAATTTATATAATATTATATATTATATACTATGAAATATTATATGATATTGTATTAAATATAATACTTTATTAGCAGTGTGAGAACAGACTAATCTACGCACTCCAGCAGAGTTGAGATTCGTTACTGCTTTCTTCGCTGCAGAGGTGTGGACGCTCTCAGAGGCGGTCAGCCTCACCAAGCCATCTTTGAGTTTTTGCTCACGTATTCCTCCAGGAACATGGCGAAGTTTCACCTGACCCTTTTCTCCCCCCGGATCCCGGACGTTCCCATGGCTGGATGAGGCTGTTACGGCTTTGGAGTGATGGGTTGAGTCACGAATGGATCTCCTCTTCCAGCATAACCAGGTGCTCTAATGAAATGAGTTTTATTCAAAGTCTCAGCCTCCTAAGGCTGCGGGAACACAAGATAAATGAAACAGTTCTGTTAGCAAATGCATTGCACAAAACAGCCACATATTGCTTATGAAGTTTAATTTCCTAATAGTTCGTGAGGTGTAATTTACCTGCCTCCGCTTCTGGGAAATGGATTCAGGCTCATGACAAGATGGACTGGCTACCTGTGATATTGCTTTTCTTGTTGAACTGCAGCCTGAATCTGATGAAATTTGCATGCGGCTGGAAGTCCGTGGAATTACAGCAATTCCCTTTGAACTTTTTATTGTGATTCTTATTATTGCATAGCCTCCGAGTATTCCGTGAACATGCTTTTATTTAATCAGCATTTTATTTAATCAGCGTGCTATTTATTTTTATATGGTGCCAATATTGCCTGGACGAAAGTAGATGTTTTGGTGCTTGGAGTATTTTGGTGTGTCGATTTTTTCTTTCTTTTCTTTTTTCAAAGCTGAAATCACACAGAACTTCAAAGTTGGAGCTTTGCTTTGATAGAAGAATATGACCAATTATGAAACGCAAATTAATGGCTGCCTGCTTTGTCTTGCATTTTCTATTTTAGAATGAACCAGTGTTGGCCGGGAGCGGTGGCTCACGCCTGTTCATCCCAGCACTTTGGGAGGCCGAGGAGGGCAGATCACTAAGTCAGGAGTTCGAGACCATCCTGGCCAACATGGTGAAACCCTGTCTCTACTAAAATTACAAAAATTAGCCAGGGATGGTGGCACCTGCCTGTAGTCCCAGCTACTCGGGAGGCTGAGACAGAAGAATGGCTTGAACCTGGGAGACAGAGCTTGCAGTGAGCCAAGATCGTGCCACTGCACTGCAGCCTGGGTGGCAGGGCGAGACTCCGTCTCAAAAAAAAAAAAAAAAAATGAACAAGTGTTTATACTTCTTTTAGCAAAATTGTTTTATTTCTTTTAGCAACTAGCAAATTATACATAAAGCATCACAAATCTATAGCGGTGAACATTGCCAGGTGTGGGGTTTGCGTCTGTAATCCAAGCACTTTGGGAGGTCGAGGTGGATGGATCTCTTGAGCCTAGGAGGTTGAGATCAGCCTGGGCAACATGATGAAACCCCATCTATAAAAAAAAAAAAAAAAATACAAAAAAAAAAAATTAGCTGGTCATGGTGCTGTGCACCTGTGGTCTCAGTTACTTGGGGGAACTGAGGTGGGCAGGATCGCTTGAGCCGGAGAGGTCGGGGTTACAGTGAGCCCTGATTGCAGCACTGCACTCCAGCCTGGGTGACAGGAATGAGACTTTGTTTCAAAATAAAAACTATTGCTAGGGACGTACTGTAGGGTATATGCATTGGAAATAAAGGGCTGAGTTTCCACTGGAAACCTTGTTCCTGTGACCGAGGAAGGTTTTGATCCTGGAGGACTGAAATTTGTGGTTACAGTGGGGCAGGGGTTGTAAGGATTCTGGAAATATTTGTAATGTATCTCCTGGGTCCAAGGTTTCACTCTCATTTTCTGTTGCTGGAAGAACTGCGGTCCAGAGTGGTGATTAGAAAACTGCCAACCTCGAGATCATCCTGGCAAACACGGTGAAACCCCGTCTCTATTAAAAATATAAAAAAATTAGCCGGGTATGGTGACGGCACCTGTACTCGGGAGGCTGAGGCAGGAGAATGGTGTGAACCCGGGAGGCGGAGCTCGTGGTGAGCCGAGATCGTGCCAGCGCACTCCAGCCTGGATGACAGAGCGAGACTTTGTCTCAGTAAAATAAAATAAAAGTAAACACGCATCTCCCCTCATTCAGAAGGCACTCACAGGGAACAGTGTCCCCAGCGCCACGTCCAGTGGACCCGCCGTGTCCATGAGGATCATTGTCTTTATTTGAACCACTCCTGCGCGACAGATTTTCGTGACTCTCAGATAATTTCCATGTGCATCTGCTGCTTGGTTTTCTTTCTTTCCAGGATGTGTTTGTTTGTTTGTTTTGTTTTGTTTCCTGGTGTTTTCTGGGGCCAAATTCAACGGCTTACGACCGTGGCCTCTTTGCACACACCACGTTTACCCTGGCGTAACAAGCAGGTGCAGAGAGACGGAGAGAAGGTTTGACAAATACTCCCAAGTAGCTTTCTGGCCTCCCGGCACCTGAGGCGTCTTAGTTAGACACTCGCGCTGCAGAGATCTTGCTTGCCTTGATTAAACACGACTGCTAATACCATGGAAAGAACGCTCGCAGCCTCGAACTGTGCGCGGGGCCTCATCTCCCTTCAAGACCTCATTAATCTTCTGAGGTCCTCACCGCTCCGTGCCAGGTTACCTTGAAAAGGACAGGATGTGATGAAGGCAGAGATCAATGCTGTCGGCTGTACGGCCGCCCGTGACGCCCTGAGACACGCGCAGACTGGTGCTTTGTCTTCACTGTCCTTTTGAGAAAGACAAATGGGAATTTGGGGATTGATGGCCATCCTAGAGCCACAGCCCACGCCACAGAAATCAAACGCTTTTTAGCAAGTGGTGTCTCGGTGATCTGATGAGCCAGCCCTGGGGCCACAGATAATGGTTGTCCACCCCCAAAATCCATCCGTCCTCTTCCCACCGTGAACGCAAAAACGTTAAGGCTTTTCCGACTCTTGGTGGCGATGGATGAAGAGGTTGAGTTTCAGGCACGGGAGTGACAGGTGCCGTTTGTGGGTTGGAGCCTCTGGATGGAATCTCCGCGCTGTGTATCTCGTGCTGGCCAGCGGGATCCCTGGAAGATCCAGCTCTGAACAGGAAGAAAACGAGAAGGCCACAGGGGTCCCTGGAGCTGCCCGGGTCCCGGAATGACTGTGGACAACAGCACCTGGTACTGTGCACAGCTCCCTGGGGGCTGCTGTGAGAAACAGAAGGAAATAAACTGCGGGTCATACCAGGGTCCTTTTTACATTTCCTTCGTTTTTATCTATTTAGAGACAGGCTCTCGCCCTGTCACCCAGGCTGGAGTGCGGTGATGTTACCACGGCTCAGTGCCACCTGCAACTCCTGAGCTCAAATGATTCTCCTGCCTCAGCCTCCCCCATAGCTGGGACGACAGGTGCATGCCACCATATCCAGGTAATTTTTTAACTCTTTTTTTCTTTTCTTTTTTTTTTTTTATTATACTTTAAGTTCTAGGATACATGTGCGTAACGTGCAGGTTTGTTACATATGTATACTTGTGCCATGTTGGTGTGCTGCACCCATCAACTCGTCAGCACCCATCAATTCATCATTTATATCACGTATAACTCTCAATGCAATCCCTCCCCCCTCCCCCCTCCCCATGATAGGCCCCAGTGTGTGATGTTCCCCTTCCCGAGTCCAAGTGAGCTCATTGTTCAGTTCCCACCTATGAGTGAGAACATGCGGTGTTTGGTTTTCTGTTCTTGTGATAGTTTAACTCTTTTTTTCTTTTGTGCAAATGGGGCCTTGCTCTGTCACCCAGGCTGGCCTTGAACTCCTGGGCTCAGGCAATCCTCCCGCTTCGGCCTCCCAAAGCGCTGGGATTACAGGCGTGAACCACTGCCCTCAGCTGGATTCGGAGTCTCTTTGTTACGGTAACCCAGCGTTTCTCCAACTGACAAGCCCCAATTCTTGCGATCTATGGGGATGAAAACACAGGTCTTTTGACCCAAGGGCTTTCAGTATGTAAGGTAGACAAATGTTTCTTTTCTTCTTTCTTTTTTTTTTTTTTTTTTTTTCTGAACCCAGCAATATGGTGAAGTCTTGGCCGGCTATGGAGTAGGTGGGAAATGTCTGGCTGGAGAATGCTTGTACCGGGAATTTGGCAAGAAGAAGCTTCTGGAAGTGTTTAACTCTGGCCCTATGGTGGCCTCACTCTCTGTTCCCTGAGGCGCCCGGTCTGGTTGGAGCCACCTGGCCTAGCCAGCTTCACCTTATTTTATGCCATGGTTGGTTTTAGCTGGTCTCACACAAGTCTTTAGGTCTGGGGTGTCAGGCTCGTGTCTGTAATCCCAGCACTTTGGGGGGCCGTGGAGTTCGGTGGTGCCATCGTGGCTCACTGCAAGTTCCGCCTCCCGGGTTCCCGCCATTCTCCTGCCTCAGCCTCCTGAGTCGCTGGGACTACAGGCACCTGCCACCATGCCTGGCTAATTTTTTGTGTTTTTAGTAGAGACGGGGTTTCACCGTGTTAGCCAGGATGGTCTCGATCTCCTGACCCCATGATCCGCCCGCCTCGGCCTCCCAAAGTGCTGGGATGACAGGCGTGAGCCACCGCGCCCGGCCCAAAGCTTTTTAATCACCTGGGTGCAGGTGGGCTGCATCCGGAAAAGGAGTCAGCAATGGAAGATAGAGGTAGTGTGGTGAGGAGCCCCGGAGACTTATCGTCCAGGAGAAGGTATATCACAAGGTTAATTGATCCATTAGGGTGTGACAGGAACAAATCACAACGGTGGAGTGTCATCCGTTAGGGCAGGAACTGACCGTTTTCACTTCTTTTGTGGTTCTTCAGTTGCTTCAGGCCGTCTGGAGGTTATAGGTGCAGGTTTAGGCTCAGAGGCCTGACACTGACACCTGTTCTCTTTCCAGGGTCTGCAACAGAGGACAGTTCTTCACCTTCACGATCAGAGTGAATCCTATCTCCTCGTGATCCGTCATCCTCCATCCGATCCAAATCCCCATCTAGCGGCCGCCGTGTTTAATTTGTTCATTAGGATGGTTGACTAGCGGGTGGTACAGGATTTTCTTCAAAAACCCAAAAAGTGGGCCGGGCATGGTGGCTGACCCCTGTCATCCCAGCACTTTGGGAGGCTGAGGCAGGTGGATCACCTGAGGTCAGGAGTTTGAGACCTGCCTGTGCCACACATACGTGGCTTTCCCAGCCTGGGAAACACAGTGAAACCCCGTCTCTACTAAAAAATACACAAATGAGCCAGGTGTAGTGGCCAGCACCTGCAGTCCCAGCTACTTGGGAGGCTGAAGCAGGAGACTGTCTTGAACCTGGAAAGCAGAGGTTGCAGTGAGCCGAGACTGCACCACTGCACTCCAGCCTGGGTGACAGAGTGAGACGCTGTCTCAAAAAAAAAAAAAAAAGGAAGGAAAAATGTAAAAAAAAAAAAAAAGGCAATAGGAAGGAAAAGTGTTAAAAAGACTTGATAAATGGCGCCTAGATCCTTTTTGCACGCATTATACATTCTGAATCTGAGGTGTGCAAGGTAAATATCAAGCAGAGATCTTCGGTGTCATGTCATTTTTTAAGAAACTCACTTGCCTCAGGACTGTGAATTATTGAACTGTGAATATTCCAGGAGGGTTTGTTCGCCATAAATCACTGACCGTTGCAAATGCTTCATAATCAGAATATGTCAAATGTTGCCGACCTGGAAACCGACTTGGTTTACAACTTCCTGCCACAGCGAAGACCGGGTCGGTGTGGCACGTGACGGCGAACGGAGAAAACGCCCCGTTTCCGTCTCCCAGCTCCATAAGCACCGACCATATTAGGCTCATACCCACGAAGGCATTAGAAGCCGTTGACATGTTCGTTTGGGACTGTAACATGCAGCCCGGCAACATCAACAGCCAAATTCAGGGGATTTACAGGAAGGTTTGCTTTGCTACGGCTCAGATGCACAAAGCAGCCATCACTCTCTGAAGGGTGGTGTTGCAGACAAGGCAGACAACTGAGGGGTTCACCTGGCCGGCGGGCACACGGGAGTATTTTGAGGGCCGGGACATTCCATGCCCATCTCAGCGCCTCTCGAGATTCGGATGGGGAATGTGGACAAGACTCTGGTCTGTTGAATGGAAGGGAGGGTACATCTCCTATTGGCAAGTGGGGGTGTGAGAAGATAAGGTGGGAGAAACAGTAAAACACTGAGGTCCTGGCTATGGTGTTTCTAGCTGGGGGCCCGGTGCTAAGAAGGACACTTTTGAGAAAGCATTTCTCTCAGGGTCGAACCTGTGACTTTTAGGACCGTTGACCTCAACGTACAGATGCTTTGTGTGCTGGTGAAAAGGGTGCGTCAACCCGGCCGGGCCACAGTAAATAGTTTGTTTGGTCAAACACGGATCTAAACGTTGTTTGTTTTTATATGAACTCAAACTTGATGAGGGTATTATTGACAAATAGAATCAAGAACTAGATGTACCATATGACCCAGCCATGCCACTACTGGGTATATACCCAAAGGATTATAAATCATGCTGCTATAAAGACACATGCACACGTATGTTTATTGCGGCACTGTTCACAATAGCAAAGACTTGGAATCAACCCAAATGTCCATCAGTGACATACTGGATTAAGAAAATGTGGCACATATGTACCATGGAATACTATGCAGCCATAAAAAAGGATGAGTTTGCGTCCTTTGTAGGGACATGGATGCAGCTGGAAACCATCATTCTTAGCAAACTATCGCAAGAACAGAAAACCAAACACCACATGTTCTCACTCATAGGTGGGAACTGAACAATGAGTTCACTTGGACTGCGGAAGGGGATCATCACACATCGGGGCCTGTCACGGGGAGGGGGAGGGAGGAGGGATTACATTGGGAGTTATACCTGATGTAAATGATGAATTGAGGGGTGCTGACGAGTTGATGGGTGCAGCACACCAACATGGCACAAGTAGACATATGTAACAAACCTGCACGTTATGCACATGTACCCTAGAACTTAAAGTATAATAATAATAATGATAATAACAATAATAAAAATAAAATAAATAAATTTAAAAAAACAAATAAAAACTGTATCCATTCGCAGTGTACCATGTGCTATTTTTGGTGTATGTGTGCCAAATGATGTTGTTGCAAAGTTAACTGTTTTTCAATTTTTTTTTTTTAGACAGAATCTTACTCTGTTGCCAGGCTGGAGTGCAGTGGCTGGATCTCGGCTCACTGCAACCTCCGCCTCCCAGGTTCAGGTGATTCTCCTGCCTCAGCCTCCCAAGTAGCTGGTACTACAGGTGCACGCCACCACGTCTGGCTAATTTTTGTATTTTTAGTAGAGACGGAGTTTCGCCCTGTTGGCCAGGCTGGTCTTGATCTCTTGACCTCATGGTCCACCCTCCTTGGCCTCTGAAAATGCGGGGATTACAGGCGTGAGCCACTGGGGCTGGCCCCCCCATTTTGTTTTTTTTTTTTTTTTAATTAAAAAAAAATGTACAGATGGGATCTTGCTCTGTTGCCCAGGCTGGATTGCAGTGGTACAATCATAGCTCATTAAAGCCTCGACCTCCCAGGCTTAAGTGATCCTCCCACCTCAGCCTCCTGAGGAGCTGAGACTACAGGCATGTGCCACCACCCCCAGCCAGTATTTTAAACATTTTTGTAGACAGGAGGTCTTGCTTTGCTGCCCAGGCTGGTCTCCAACTCCTGACCTCAAGAGATCCCCCTGCCTCAGCCTCCCAAAGTGCTGGGATGACAGACCTGAGCTCCTGTGCCCATCTTTAAGTTTTTTTTTTTTTTTTTTTGAGGTGGAATTTCTTTCTCATTGCCCAGGCCGGACTGCAATGGTATAATCTCTGCTCACTGCAACCTCCGCCTCCTGGATTCAAGCGATTCTCCTGCCTCAGCCTCCCAAGTAGTTGGAATTACAGGCACCCACGACCATGTCTGGCTAATTTTTTGTATTTTTAGTGGAGACGGGGTTTCACCATGTTGGCCAGGCTGGTCTCGAACTCGTGACCTCAGGTGATCCACCCGCCTTGGTCTCCCAGAGTGCTGAGATGACAGGTGTGAGCTTCTGTGCCCATCCTGAAGCTAGTTTTATATACCATGTAAGCATTTAAATCAGTAGATGCTGGTAAAATAATAATAATAATAATAATAATAATAATAATAATAATAATAATAAACCTTCATAGTGTGGGTGGGCATCGTCTAATCAGTTGAAGGTCTTAAGAGGAAGAAATAATGGTGGTCCCCCCGAGGAACAAGGAATTCTGCCTCCAGATGCAACATTAGCTGTCTCCTGACCTGTGGGCACTTGGTCCAACCTGTAGAGTTTGAAGTTTCATCTCCACAATCCTGTAAGCCAATTCATTAAAATCTCTTTCTCTCTCTCTCTCCTTTCTCCCTCTCTCCTCTCTCTCTCTTTTTCTGTCTCTCTCTCTCTCCACATTCTGTTGGTTCTGTTCCTCTAGATAACTCTGACACATACACTCTGTGTGTCTTCCGTTTCATCCTCATCGCCTTTGTGAAAGGAACAGAAATCTCAGGACCCCCAACTTCCTAAGCCAAAGAGAAAAGTCAAGCTGGGAACTTTGTTGGGCAAACCTGCCCTTCATTCTCTTCCTAAACAAGATGCTACCAAGATCAAAAAGCTACATACCTCCCTCACCATCGGCCCACAAGGAATTTTCTTGTGGAGGAAGGACAAGTGAGGATTCCTGTAAAGTATGCATTTAGCCAAACGCTAATCAGAAACTCAAAAGAATGCAACCATTAGTCTCTTATCTGCCTGTAACCTGGAAGATTCTTCTTGGCTTCTAGTTGTTCTGACTTTCCAGGCTGAACCCACGCACATCTCACAAATATTGATTGATGTCTTACGTCTTCCTAAAATGTATAAAACCAAGCTGTGCCCCGACCATCTTGGACACCTGTCGTCAGAACCTCCCTAGGCCATGTCATTGGTGTGTCCTCAACCTTAGCAAAGTAAATTTGCTAAATGGGCTGAGACCTGTCCCAAATATTTTGGGTTCACCCCTTCCAAGCAGAAGGAAAGAAGGCCGCCTTTGGGTCGTATTGTTCTCCAAAATGTCCTGTCTGTGGCTGTCGTCCAGGGGAGACAAGGCTGAGTCTCTCGTTCAACTCCTGTTCTTCGATGTAGAGAGGGGACGGGATGCAGTGTGGGTTCCCACCTGCAGCAGCTCTGAAGTATCTGAGCTCCTGACCTCAGGGACAGTGACCCCTGCCCCCAGCAGGTACTGTTATAACTCCACCCCTCCGTGCCCTTGAGATCCTGCCCAGCACCAGCCAAGGAAACCGTGTCCCCCTACGAGGAGTGGGTGGAGGGAGCTGCTCAGATGGAAAGCGGGAAAGATGTTCCTCAGAACCTATGGAGATGGAAGGCATAGACAGTCCATGAGCTGTAGCTACCCAGTTCCCCCATGGTGCAGACCCCATCACAGCTACGTTCCTGCTACGGGAGGAGAATGTCCCACTCTGTGGTTGGACCGAGCCTCGTGTACCTCCGAGTCCACTGATGGCCATTGAGCTGCTTCCAGTCCATTTCTACTGTGGATTTGTGTGCACAGGTACATCTGGCCCAACACCCATTTCCAAGTCTTTTTGTTTTATTTGTTTTTGGAGACAGAGTCTCACTCTGTTGCCCAGGTTGGAGTGCAGTGGTGCAATCACAGGTCACTGCAGCCTCCACCTCCTGGGCTCAAGTGATCCTCCTATCTTGGCGTCCCTAGTAGCTGGGACTACAGGTGCACGTCACCACCACATCAGCTAATTTTTTAAAAAAAAATTTTGCAAAGGCAACATATTCCTACATTGTCCAGGCTGGTCTTGAACTCCTGGGCTCAAGCGATCTGCCCACCCTGGCCTCCCAAAGTGCTGGGGTTACAGGCACAAGCCACCACACCCAGCCCATTTCCAATTCCTTTGGGTACACGCCCAGGAATGGAACAAGTGGTGACTGCTAATGGGTACCGGGTTCTCTGGGCCATGATTAAAATGACCCAGAACTAGATGGAGGTGGTGGTTGTACAACGTAACAAATGGCGAATGGTTAATTTCAGGTTACGTACATTTCTCTTCATTTGAAAACAAAACATGCTCATCCACAGACCCTCCCTCCCAAACCATGGCACCCCCATGGCGTGGCACCCTTTGGGGTCCTGTGTCCATCAGGGTGATCACAGGCATCACAATACTCAGGCCCGTGGGAAGATAAATCTTTCTGGATTCCTGCAGTCAGGCGGGGCTGGTTGTTCCTGAATTTCACAGAGTCAGGGACAAAATTAGTGTCAACGGAACCTTGTGTGGGTTTTAGGGACAGGGACGAATATCTAAATCTTCCTTTAAATCTCCTTTGCCTTAGAGAATCAGCTCATTTCATCAGGAAGTCATTGTTAATTTTATTTTCTATTTTGTATAATAATTATTATTATTTTTTTAACTATTTGCCACTCAGGGGACACGATACACATCTCATTGATCTTCAAGTCACTAAGTTCATTCAATAAATCCTGCTTGCTGAAGGGATGCTGATGATAAAAAAAAAACCACGGGGAGGTTTTTTGTTGTTGTTGTTGTTGTTGTTGTGTGTGTGTGTGTGTGTGTGTGTGTGGTGTTTTTTATTTTTTAGAGACAGGTTCTTGCTTGTCACCCAGACTGGAGTGCAGTGCTGCAATCATGGCTCACTATAGCCTCGAACTCCTGGACTCAAGTGATCTTCCCATCTCAGTCTCTCAAGTAGTTGGGACTACAGGTGACACCACCATGCGTGCCTAATTTTAAAAAGCTTTTTGTAGAGTTGGGGTCTTGTTGTGTTGCCCAGGCTGGTCTCCAACTCCTGAGATCAAATGATCCTCCCACCTTGGCCTCCCAAAAGGCTGGCTGTGGTTATAGGTGGGAGCCACCATGCCAGGCTGGAAACCAGTTTTGATAATCCTATCTAACCTTCCTGTTTGGTTCTGCTGTAATTTACTACCAGGAACTGGGTGATTTATAAAGAACAGACATATATTTTCTCACAGATGTGGAGGCTGGGAAGTCCAAGACCAAGGCACCATCATCTGGTGAGGACCTTCTTGCTGTGTCAGCCCATAGAGAAAGAGGAAAGAGAGGAGAGAGACAGAGAGAGAGAGAGAGAGAGAGACTGTATCTCAAAAAATAATTGAGTGATGAGAGGCTCAATCTATCCCCAGAGAAAAAGACAGAGGGGCATGAGTCAGGTGATCATGTTCCTCATGGGAGAATCTTTTCTAAGGAGGAAGTGTCTGTCTCAGTCTGTTCTGTGCTGCTACAACCAACTACCAGTGACTGGGTAATTTATAAGGAAGAGAAACGTATTTGCCCATAGTTCTGGAGGCGGAGAAGTCCAAGAACAAGACACACTTCCTGATGAGTGAGCAGGATGGAGTGATCTGAGACCAAGGCTTGTCCTTCTGGTTGTTGCTGACAGACAGCACCCAGTCCACCCTGGGGCATCAAACATCAATGAAAAGTTCTTGGTACAGCTCCAAGACCCCAGTTCTGATTTCCGTGTTTCTTTTTTCACAGTGGTACAAAGGAAGGAATCAGGAGCACAAGGTGTCTTGGAGATAACACGTGGGAACATTGTAAAAAAGAAAACCCTCGTTCCTTTCTTTCTTAAGATGTAAACGCAGCCAGATCTGAGGTGCTGGAAACCAGCATTCATTTGCAGCCGAATTCTCAGCATCGACTAATGATATTCCGCAAATGGCTGGAGACTTCCAGGGACATGTGTTTCCAATTGCACAACAATGAAAGAGTTTTGTTGGCACTCATAAATAATGAATTTTTTTTTTTCCGTAGACCACAAGTCAACATTGTCTAAATTAGGTTTCGAAAGAAAGTCAGTTGCTGACCAGGCCCACATGTTGGGTCAGTGCGGTCAGTGTGCGAGTGCCCCGGGTGCTGTGACTGGTGGCATGGATGAGGGAGAAATGAGAAAGAAAAGAAGAGGGAACAAGGGAATGGGATTCTGTGTGTGCAGAAGAGTCTGTTCAATTGTCTTCAGCTAATGGCAAAGCAAATGGCATTTATGAGCCTAATTTACGGGGCATGGATGGCAGGAAAGGTGAGGTAAATCATCTGAATATTAAGATTTATGTCTTGCGTGAGAAGGACTAATTTCCATAAGGCATTTACAAAAGCCATTTTGTCCTTGGAGAATGTGGTAAATAGGTTCCTCAACAGACCTCTGACCCAGCAACCTACAAGTATTTTTTTTCCTTCTTTTCCCTTCTATTTTCTTTCTTCTTCTCTTATCGCTTCCCTCTCCTTCCTTCCCTTCCTTTCTCTTCCCTCCCTTCCTTTCTTTCATCCTTCCTTTTCTCCCTTCCTTTCTTACTCCCTTCCCTCCTTCGTTCCATTTTCCTCCCTCATTTCCTCCCTCCCTTCCCTTTTTCCTGCCTTTATTTCTCCATTTTCCTTCCTTCTTTCTTCTTCCTTCCACCCTTCCCTCTTTCCCTTCCTCCCTTTCCTACCTCTCCTTCCTTCCTTGCTTCCTTTTCTTCTTTCTCTTCCTTCCTTCCTCTCTCTCTCCCTTTCTTTCTCTCTCTTCCTTCTTTCTTTCTTTTCTTTTTCTTTTCTCCTTCCTTCCTTCCTTCCTTCCTTCCTTCCTTCCTTCCTTCCTTCCTTCCTTTCTCTCTCTCTCTCTCTCTCTTTCTTTCTTTCTTTCTTTCTTTCTTTCTTTCTTTCTTTCTTTCTTTCTTTCTTTCTTTCTTTCTTTCTTTCATCCCAGCACTTTGGGAGGCCGAGGTGGGTGGATCACCTGAGGTCAGGAGTTCGAGACCAGCCTGACACCATGGTGAAACCTCATCTTTACTAAATATACAAAATTAGCCAGGCATGGTGGCGCATGTCTATAATCCCAACTACTTGGGAGGCTGAGGCAGGAGAATTGCCTGAACCCACAGGCAGAAGTTGCAGTGAGCCAAGATTACCCCAGCATACTCCAGCCTGGGCTATAGAGTGAGACTCAGTCTAAAAAAAAAAAAAAATTAAGTTAAATTAAAAATCCAGTTCTTATGAAGAGGTGAGATGCTGAAGATCATAGAAAAGAAATACAATTCTAGGATTTAAACGTGATTTTCTCTGGGGAATGGGATGGAGGAGAGGTGCATGGCAATGGTTGTTTTTTAATCACAGTTCCTTCTGAGTTACTTCAATAGTTTTGCAATGTGCTGCTTTGAAGAAAATATTACGTATACATTTTAAAGGATATATGTGCCAGGTGCGGTGGCTCACGCCTGTCATCCCAAGAATTTCGGAGGCCGAGGCGAGCGGGTCACCTGAGGTCAGAAGTTCGAGACCAGCCTGGCCAACATGGTGAAACCCCATCTCTACTAAAAATACAATATTCGCTGGGCTTGGTGGTGGACGCCTGTCATCCCAGCTACTTGGGAGGCTGAGGCAGGAGAATCGCTGGAACCCAGGAGGCGGAGTTTGCAGTGAGCTGAGATTGTGCCATTGCACTCCAGCCTGGGTGGCAGAGCAAGACTCTGTCTCAAATAAATAATAAAATAAAGGATATCTGTGTATATGCACATGTACATACATGTATAGGTACAGATATACACACACATATATATATATATAATATGAATATAAGTTGACTATTTAACGGTTTAGAGATTGGAGCCGCCAACCTCTTGTGAAGTCAAAAATTCAGGTATAGGTTTTGACTATCTGCTCCCCTGGTCCCCAGATTACCTACTGACAGCCTACTGTTGACTGGAAGCCTCACTGGTCACATAAATAGTCAATCGACAGGCCAGGCACGGTGGCTCATGCCTGTAATCCCAGTGCTTTGGGAGGCCGAGGCAGGTAGACCCCCCTGGCCAGCAGGGTGAAACCTTGTCAATGTGTGAAGACGATGAAAACAGAGATCTTGACAATGATCCACGTCCACTTTATGGAGAAGAAAGATGCTTTCTCTTCCTTAGGATTTTCCTAAAAACAGTTTCTTTCCTCCATCTTGCTTTACTGTAAGACCGCAGTGTATAATACATAGAATATGCAAAATGTGTGTTGATCGACTATTTTTTTTTTTTTTTTTTGAGATGTGGAACACGCTGCCAAGCCCGGCTAATTTTTTGTATTTTACTAGAGACAGGGTTTCATCGTGTTTCCCAGGCTAATCTCGAACTCTTGAGCTCAGGCAATCTGACTGCCTCGGCCTCTACAGAACCCTGACAAATACAGACTATTCCTACAGCAGCAGAAAGTCCAGGTGTCCCAAGACTGATAAAAGTACTTTCAAGATGGTAATAATAATGGTCCTTTGACATACTCGCACACTCCCATGTCAAGGCAAGTTTTCTTTAAATCAATAGAATAATAAATTAATACATTAATAAATTGATTTTCTTTAAATCAATAGAATAATAAATTAATACAATAATAAATTGATTTCTTTACATCAATAGAATAATAAATTAATATCTTAATAAATTGATTTTCTTTAAATCAATAGAATAATAAATTAATACAGTAGTAAATTGATTTTCTTTACATCAATAGAATAATAAATTAATACCTTAA
>NC_045456.1:22783097-22787950 GCF_002776525.5 Piliocolobus tephrosceles | reverse complement strand
TAAATTGATTTTCTTTACATCAATAGAATAATAAATTAATACCTTAATAAATTGATTTTCTTTACATCAATAGAATAATAAATTAATACCTTAATAAACTGATTTTCTTCACATCAATAGAATAATAAATTAATACCTTAATAAATTGATTTTCTTCACATCAATAGAAGAATAAATTAATTAATAATAAATTGATTTATTTACATCAATAGAATAATAAATTAATACCTTAATAAATTGATTTTCTTTACATCAATAGAATAATAAATTAATACAATAATAAATTTATTTTCTTTACTTCAATAGAATAATAAATTCATACCTTAATAAATTGATTTTCTTTGCATCAATAGAATAATAAATTAATACATTAATAAATTGATTTTCTTTAAATCAATAGAATAATAAATTAATACCTTAATAAATTAATTTTCTTTAAATCAATAGAATAATAAATTAATACATTAATAAATTGATTTTCTTCACATCAATAGAATAATAAATTAATACATTAATACATTGACTTCTTTACATCAATAGAATAATACAATTTTTCATGCTTTCAGACTAGCCGCATGTAGGCACAGCTTAGTTTACAAGAGTCCTGTATTAGAAAAACTTAAGCCGGGGTGTTGCTTTGTTTGCTTTCTGAGGACACCCTATGCTGTAACCGAGTAGCTTTCAATAAACTTGCTTCTCTCAATGCATCCGCCGCCTTGAATTTCTTCCTGCATAAGACCCAGGAACCTTCTCTGGGGTCTGGATCGAGACCCTTTGTCCGGTAACGACTGGACGCATAGCAGTTCAAACCCTTGTTGGGGTGCAAGGGTCCACTGGACACGTTGGAGAATATGACATTGCTTTTTTTTTTTTGAGATGGAGTTTCGCTCTTACTGCCCAGGCTGGAGTGCAGTGCAGGTGATCTCGGCTCACCGCAACCTCTGCCTCCCGGGTTCAAGCGATTCTCCTGCCTCAACCTCCTGAGTAGCTGGGACGACAGGCACACGATACCACGCCTGTCTAATTTTTGTATTTTTAGTAGAGACAGGGTTTCTCCATGTGGGCCAGGCTGGTCTCAAACTCCCAACCTCAGGTGATCCACCCGGCTGGGCCTCCCAAAGTGCTGGGATGACAGGTGTGAGCCACCGCGCCCGGCTGACATTGCTTTAAACACAGTTAATTTGCCCCTTCTGAGCCAGGGGGATGTTTGCTGGCCAACTCATAGCCACCTATAAATAAAAGACAACTCTTATAGAAATGGCAAAATAAAAAATAAAAGGAGTTCGAGACCAGCCGGGTCCACATGACGAAGCCCCGTCTCTACTAAAAATACAAAAATGAAAGGGGCCTGGTGGCGGGTGCCTGTCATGCCAGCAACTCGGGAGGCTGAGGCAGGAGAATCGCTTGAACCCGGGAAGTAGAGGTTGTAGTGAGCCGAGATCACATCATTGCCCTCCAGCCTGGGTGACAAGAGCAAGACTCTGTCTAAAAAAAAACAAAAACAAACAAACAAAAAAAAAAACACAACGTACATTGTATTTGTTTCTTTGAGTGTTGAATGGGGAGTGGGGAGCGGTAGATAGAAATTTACTGATAGATTTGCTCTCTGTAGATGACTTTCATTCTTTGACAAATGAGATCTCCCCCCGAGAGGAACATCCAGGACAATGCATTCATTCAAAGCCTGAGAGCGGCTTTTGGAATCTCTTCTTAGCATCCCCACACGAAAATCTAAATATAAGAATGAGGGACTGTGCCCAGCCTGTGTGATGTTTGGGGGAGTATTTTGTAGCACCGGCTGTCTCTCCTCTTTTGAGGGGATACGAGCCTGGGCCACCCCCCAAAAACTGGCCAAACGGAATCCTGAGAAGAGATCCCACCATCGGAATGAAGGTTTTGTTTGAGGGGAAGGCAACTTACATTTGGGCTACAGTCCCACCCTAATGGGTATATATCCTTTCTACATGGTTGAGTGAGTAGAAAAGGGGGCCCTGAATATATATTTACTTTGCTTCTCTGGGATGAAGGAGGGTGTGAGAAAGGTCTAGTTTCCAGTAGTTGGCCAAAAAGAAAAAAAAAATGAGTTTGAAAAAAACAGAATTGTACTGGGCTTAAAAGAGGGCAGAAGGATCGTTGGGTAAGTGTTTGCAGGAATCGCAGTGAGCATTCGCTGTTGTCAGAGCCACGTTTATTAAATTAAGGAGCAAATGGAGCCTGCAGGAAGAAAGGATCATTTGTCATGCTGTTTACACATTACAGGGTCCTCGGGGACTACTGTTTGGGAGTCGTAAACGCGGCAGGCACGATGCGTAATTGCAGCGTCTCCAAGCAGACAAGGATGAATTGATTTCTAATGGAATCTGAATTTGCGTGGGACCCTTCAGTTTGGCTCAAGTCTTGCACACATCTCAAGTCCTGCACACATCAGCAAATAAAATCAAATGCACCTTCCCTGCAGCTCATTCAATCCTTTGTGTTTTTCTAACAGGAATGATTGTTTTGGAAATCACTGGTTTGTTTGTTTGTTGTTTGTGGGTTTTTTTTTTTTTTTTTTTTGGAGTCTCACTTTGTCACCCAGACTGGAGTGCAGTGGCACGATCTCAGCTCACTGCCACCTCCGCCTCCTGGGTTCAAGCAATTCCCCAGCCTCAGCCTCCCTAGTATGTCTAGCTCATTTTCGTTGTATTTTTAGTAGAGACGGGGTTTCACCATGTTGGCCAGGCTGGTTTCCAGCTCCTGACCTCAGGCGAGCTACTTTCCTCGAGCTCCTGACCTAAGGCAATTCACCGTCCTCCTCGGCCTCCCAAAGCAGTTTCTGCTATTGTATTTAAAAACGTGCTCCGGAAGCACTAAAACAAATATCAGTATCTTTCCAATACAGGACGCAATCTACAGAATTTCTGTTCATTTGGTTGAAATCTTCATGGTGCTTAGTTAAAACTATTCTGCATCCATTAGAAAAGTGAGGCTGAAATGCATATTCAGATGACGATCATGGTCAGAATGGGAGACATAGGGCACAAGCTGAGCATGGCCAGCTAGAGATCATACTCCAGCTTCCGCTTAATTCCAGCCAGTCTCAGGAGCCCTAGGGGAGCCTGGGCTGGTGTGGCCAGTGTTTATTCATCAATCTCTTTATTTCTGGGGATTACTCAATTTAGCTTCTCAGATCTACTCGTTTTACTGGGGAATGGGTGTAATAAAAGTATATATGTAAGCAGACACATTAGATGATGATAAACATTCCAAACAGAAGAACAAACTGGCAGTTCTGCATAAAAGAGAGATGCTAGATAAAAACAGTTTTCAAGGATGCTCCCTTACTTGACAACATTACTAATGAGACTGCTATTAAGAGCTTGCATTCGTAGACAGCTTTTACGTTTTCAAATGCAACTCAAACTCTAGACATAGCAAGCACGTGAGAGGCAAGCATCACTCTGTCTAGTTAAAAATCTAGCTGACTTCATTATAATGCAAGCCTCGTATGAAACCCATGGCCTCCCTCTAGCCAGTTTACAAAACTTTACAGAGTGCATTTCATCAGTTAATTTCACTTTTGGTCGTGTCATATTTTTTCTACTCTAATTTTTCTTTTACTCTGATTTCTTCACTGCTTTTTATATTTTACCTTGTAATGCACGTGCATGTGGTGTGTGTACTTGGCAGCAACCTTGTGTATGCGTGTGCATGTGTGTACTTGGAAGCAATGCTGAATGACATAATAAATACTATATTTTTATTAAAAAAATAAAAAAATAAAAATAAAAACATGCTCCAGGGGCCAGGCACGGTGGCTCACACCTGTCATCCCAGCACCTTGGGAGGCTGAGGTGGTTGAATCACCTGATGTCAGGAGTCCGAGACCAGCCTGGCCAACATGGTGAAACCCCATCTCTACTAAAAATACCAAAAAAAAAAAAAAATAGCTGGGCATGGAGGTGGGCACCTGTAGTCCCAGCTACTCGGGACTGAGGCTGAAGCAGGAGAATCGCTTGAACCTGGGAGGCGGATGTTGCAGTGAGCCGAGATCTGGCCATTGCACTCCAGCCTGGCCACAGTGTGAGATTCCATCTCAACAACAACAACAACAACAACAAAAAGTGTTCCACAGTTTCCACAGAGATATTCATCTCTGTGTGTCTTGAAAATAAGCACTTTTAGGAAATTAAAGAAAGGTGAAACTTTCTAATAGTCACAGCCTGGAAAAATAATTCAGGTGACTTATTTTTCCATCATAGGGTATCCTGATTGTTGAAGTAGATGATTTCATATTCATAAATTCAGTTCGTATCCATGAATCCCATTCATTCTGGCTAATGTTCTTGATCTCTTGTCACTCCCCAAGTTTGCTATTGATAAATGTAGGCGGTAATGGGTACCAGTTTATACATTGTTAACTCCCACCGCAATGCCCATCCTCAATGCTGGGGAAAGGTCAGATTTCCAGGAAAAACATAGTAGGAGAAAACGTAAAGAGAACAAAGCGTATTAGTCAGAGTTTTGTAGAGAAACAGAATGAGGAGAATATTCTGGTTGCGTGAATACACACACACACACACACACACACAGCCACCCCTTCATAGCCAAGTCTTCCACATCTCTGGATTCAGCCAATTATGGTTCAAAAATATTAGGAAAAATGCCAGTAACTGACTTTAGAAATAGTTAATGGGTCATATGACGTATGCTGGTTTCAGGCATTGCAATAGTTATCTATGCTGCGTAACAAATGACCCCAATCATAATGGCTTAAAATTGTTACCCAAATAATTAATGGGTTATATGAGGTACGCTGGTTTCAGCCATTGCAATAGTTATCTATGCTGCATAACAAATGACCCCCATCATAA
>NC_045456.1:22757784-22758097 GCF_002776525.5 Piliocolobus tephrosceles | reverse complement strand
CAGGTCTTGCTATGTTGCCCAGGCTGGTCTTGAACTCCTGGGCTCAAGTGATCCTCTTGTCTCAGCCTCCTGAGTAGCTGGGACCACAGGTGTGCACAACCACGCCTGGCTAATTGTAATTTTTTTACAAACAATATCTCACTATGTCGCCCAGGCTGATTTCAAACGCCTGGGCTCAAGGGATCCTCCTGCACCTCAGCTTCCCAAAGTATTGGAATCACAGGTGTGAGCCACTGCACCTGACTAATTTTTGTATTTTTGTAGTGACAGGTTCTTGCTATGTTGCCCAGGCTGGTCTTGAACTCCTGGGCTC
>NC_045456.1:22745422-22757774 GCF_002776525.5 Piliocolobus tephrosceles | reverse complement strand
TCAGCGTCCTGAGTAGCTGGGACCTCAGGCATGCACCACCACACCTACCTAATTTTTATATATTTTTTTAAGAGACAGGGTCTTGCTATGTTTTCCAGGCTGATTTCAAACTCCTAAGCTCAAGTGATCCCCTCCCCGCCTCAGTCTCCCAAAGTCCTGGAATTACAAGCATGAGCCACCATCGCTGGTCAGTTTTTGTATTTGTTTAGAGACAGGGTCTTGCTCTGTTGCCCAGACTGGTCTCGAACTCCTGGGCTCAGGCCATGGCCCCACCTTGGCCTCCCAAAGCACTGCTATTACAGGTGTTCTGCCTCTGGCCACAGGTTTCTCCTCTTATCAACAGCTTGGTTGATATCTGCTACATTGTTACAATCGATGAACTAGAATAGATGCATTATTAGGTGCCAAAGTCCAGAGTCTACATGAAAGTTCACTATCGGTGTTGGACATTCTATGGGTTTGAAGAAATGTACAAAGACATGTATCCCAGCCAGGCACGGTGGCTCACGCCTGTCATCCCAGCACTTTGGGAGGCTGAGGCACGTGGATCACGAGGTCAGGAGTTCGAGACTAGCCTGACCCACATGGTGAAACCCCGTCTCTACTAAGAACACAAAAAATTAACCAGGCATGGAGGCAGGTGCCTGTCATCCCAGCTAACTAGGGAGGCTGAGGCAGGAGAATCGCTTGAACCTGGGAGGCGGAGGTTGCAGTGAGCTGAGATCGGGCCATTGCACCCCAGTCTGGGCAACAGAGTGAGACTCCGTCTTAAGAAATAAAAATAAAATAAAATAAAATGAAAAAAAAAGTCAGGCGCGATGGCTCACTCCTGTAATTCCAGCACTTTGGGAGGCTGAGGTGGGCAGATCACGATGTCAGGAGTTTGAAACCAGCCTGGCCAACATGGTGAAATCCTGTCTCTACTAAAAATAGAGATGAGCACCTGTCATCCCGGCTACCCAGGAGGCTGAGGCAGGAGAATCGCTGGAACCCGGGAGGCAGAAGCTGCAGTGAGCTGAGAGCGCACCAATGCACTCCAGCCTGGGCAACAGAGCAAGACTCTGTCTCAAAAAAATTAAAAAATATATATTACATTTTGTATTTTTTATATTTCTATACTTATATTAAAACTACAAAATTTTTATATTTATATTGAATTTATACTTATATTAAATAACAAATTTAAATAAATTTATTTAAAATAAACTTTTTATTTAATATATTTAATATTTATATTAAATAATAAATTTAAATAATTTTTATTTAATATTAATATTAATATAAATATTAAACAAATATTCAGTAATATAAATATTAAACAAATGTTTCTTATTTAATATTTATAGTAATAAATTTAAATTTATTCATTATATTTAAATTTAAATATTTAAATGAGTACACTTATTTGAATTTAAATATTTAATGTAAATATTTAAAAATATTGAAAGTATTTCAAAATAAAAACACTTTAAAGTAAAAATTTAAATATTTAAATTAATATTTAAACTTAAATAAATATATTCATTAATATAAATATTACACAAATATTTAATTTTGCATTAATGAATGAGTTTGAATATATTTACATTTACATATTACACAAGTATTTAATAGTTAATGTTTATATTACATTATACATTTATTTAAATTTATATTAACTTTAATTAATTTTTTAAATTTAATATAAATTTATTTAAATTTATACATTTTAAAAAATAATTTATAATTTTATGTATATAATTTATACATTTATATAAATTTATAAAACTAAAATTTGTTTAAATTTAAATAAATAAAATAAATTAAATTTATTTAAATGTATTCTTTAAGGTAAACATTGAATATGAATATTAAATAATAAATGTACATAACTACATTTATATTGATATTAAAAGATACATATTTTAAATCCTGTTACCAAATATATTTGCCTGTCGGAGAAGCACGTGAAAGAGGAAAATGACCATCAGGGCAGCGTTCTTGGAATTGTCTCAGGTAAAGGAGCTCTTCGGGGCAGGTGTGACCGGTGATCGAGGATCCCTTGGAGGGCTGCTTGCTTGTGACTCGTTCTCCTCTCTGCTCTTGGTTTCCTGTGGTCCACACCGGGGCAGACAGGGTCGCTCTTTTTAGGTTCTACGGAGAATCAGAGCTCCTCCCTCAACCCAGCTAAAGAGGCAACATAATCTTAATTCAATTCTGCACTCAGGGAAGTCAACACTCTATGCAGAAGAAAGATGACAAGGAGAAAAATGTCCATTAGGTTTGAGACACAGACTCCCACAGCTGTGGGGAGAAAGCCAAAGTTAGTCCCAAAGGCACACACCCCGTCCACTGCAGGTGCTGTGTGTTGGGGTTAGCCTTCCAGAAACTTCAGGGTCGAGAAGACAGTTCCCCAACACAGCTGGGACAGCCCTCTTTTCTGAACCATTTCAGAATGCAAGCCAGGGAATTCCCGGGTTATTACTGGGCAGGTGGGTGCAAAAGTCATGGCAGAATGACTCTGGCAATTCTGATAAAAGTTACTGATACAGTTACCTTTGCACCAAGCTGATAAGAAGCAACGACGGACTGTTTCTCCCCGAGAAACCCTCCCCACAGTTGACATCCAGAATCTTGGGAGAGCTGGATTTGTCTGGTTTCCATTTCTTCCCTATCACTTCTGGATCATCAACGTGTTCAAACTCCTTCACAAGACTCCAAGAGGCCACGTTCTTGTTTTGAGTTTACCATGTCAGCACGTTCATTTCTTCTTGTTTATTTATTTACCTATTTATTTTGGGACAGATTCTCGCTCTGTCCCCCAGGCTGGAGTGCGGTGGCGCAATCTCGGCTCACTGCAACCTCCGCCTCCCGGGTTCAAGCCATTCTCCTGCCTCAGCCTCCTGAGGAGCTGGGATGACAGGCCCCCACCACCACGCCAGGCTAACGTTTGTATTTGTCATAGAGACGGGGTTTCTCCATGTTGGCCAGGCTGGTCTCGAACTGCTGACCTCAGGTGATCCACCCACCTCGGCCTCCCAAAGTGCTGGGATGACAGGCATGAGCTACCGCCCCTGACCAGCAAGCTAATTTTTTATGGGCAGCTCTCAGCTTGCAAAAAAAATATATATATATACCTTCACGTATGAATAAATGATGTCTACAAAAAGCAAATCCTACCGTCATGGGTGCAGGTACTTTTTCTTTGCAATTCTACTGAATTCTTCCTTTGGGAATACAAAATACACCATTCTTTTATTATTATTTTTTTAATTCTTTTTTAAAGGATGACAACTGCCAGAGAACATGAGTGGGGGATGGTATCTGCGTACGATGAAAATGCTTGTGTTTTCTAGTGCAGAGATTTCTCTGGAGTAACGGCATTTTTCTGTGTGGCAGTGACCATTTACGATGAATAGAGTTTTTCTTCTTTTTTTTTTTGCAGTGTTATGGACTCAAGAAAATGTCATCTTTTTTCCTATTCCTTTTAAAATCAAATTACAACGTGACATTCCATAAAATATCTTTTGTGCCACTAATAAAAACGAGACCCCGGCTGCCTTCGCCATTAAGGCCCAGGGTCGGACACACTGCCTGTGATACAGTTTACGGCTTCCCTTTGATGTCAGCGTTTCCTATGTTTAAAAAAGAGCTCCATTATTTATTAATAGCCTTCTGTGTTTTAAAAGTTTCTTTTTCTTGTGTGGAGAGAAAAAAAAATCATTTGCCTTTTCAATGGGGTGTCAGATTTGCTGTCGAAACCTGCTAAAAGGTTATCGTTGTTTAAGACGAACAAGTTTCTTTCTCCAGAATCAATGCAGACTCTGTTTCCCGGGCCACTCGCCCCGCCGTCGCTCGGTGGGCTCCATGGAAAACTTAATTTCACCATTTTGCAGAGTGCAGGGCTGGGACGTGTCTCTGCGGTTAACTATTTTCACATGGAGGCCAAAGAAAAATGCAAAGTCCTCGCGCATAATAAATAACGTGCAGGCTGCCTTATGTCCGGGACGTCTTGCAACGAGCTGGGGGTCAGAGCTCACCGAGAGGTCCAGTTCAATTAGATGCTTTGTAAAACCTGCTAGCAATTAACTCAGCCAGGAGCTGAGACCCTACACCAGAACTAACAGGGGGTTAGATCACGGTTCAGAAGCCGAGAGGTAACTGCCCTTCTACCAGTATGTACCAGCTTGACCAGCTGCCCTGGAGAAAATGACCCACCTCCAAATTCTATTTTTATTATTATTAACTATTACTATTTTTGAGACGGAGTCTCGCTCTGTCTCCCAGGCTGGAGTGCAGTGGTGCGATCTCGGCTCACTGCAACCTCCACCTCCCGGGTTCAAGCGATTCTCCTGCCTCAGCCTTCCGAGTATCTGGGATTACAGGTGCCCATGACCATGCCTGGCTATTTTTTTTAAATTTAATTATTATTATTTTTGAGACAGAGTCTTGCTCTGTGGCCCAGGCTGGAGTGCAGTGGTGCGATCTCGGCTCACTGCAACCTCTGCCTCCCGGGTTCAAGTGATTCTCCTGCCTCAGCCTCCTGAGTAGCTGGGACTACAGGCACCTGCCACCACGCCCTGTTAATTTTTGGTATTTTTAGTAGACACGAGGTTTCACTATGTTGGCCAGGCTGGTCTTGAACTCCTGACCTCGTGATCCGCCCGTCTCGGTCTCCCAAAGTGCTGGGATGACAGGCGTGTCAGATGGAATAGAATTTAGACCCAGGCTGGGTGCAGTGGTTCGTGCCTGCAGTCCCAGCACTTTGGAAGACCGTGGCAGGTGGATTGCTTGAATCCAGCCTGAGTGACACGAAAAGACCCCAGTTCTACAGTTGGGAGTGTACACACTTAGACCTGGACAGAGTGCCTGTCCTGTCATAGACAGGAGTAGCAATTTTTTTTTTCTTTTTTTTTGAGATGGAGTCTAGCTCCATTGCCCAGGCTGGAGTGCAGTGGTGTGATCTCAGCTCACTGAAACCTCTGCCTCCTGGGTTCAAGTGATTCTCCTGCCTCAGCCTCCTGAGTAGCTGGGATGGCAGACGCCCACCACCACACGTGGCTAACTTTTGTGCTTTTAGTAGAGGTGGGGTTTCAACACGTTGGCCAGGCTGGTCTCGAACTCCTGACCTCAAATGATCCACCCGCCTCTGCCTCCCAAAATGCTGGGATTACAGACATGAGCCGCTGCGCCCAGCCTACTTTTACAGTGCCCAGGACTATATCATTTTTACTGTATATAATTAATTCCATTCTTCAAGGTATTACATGTAAGCTGCAGGGTGACCTTGTTGGTGGGTGGATCCTTGGTGGCCGAACTGCCTCTGAAATTCCTCTATCATCGAGAAGAGCAGGGGTAAGTGTTCTGAGGGTGTAGAGACGTGAAAGGAACGACCGGCGGTGGAGTTAATCCCAGGACTGCAGGTGACCCAGGGTTGATAAGGTCATCTGTGCAGAGTAAATGATATAAACAGGGTCAGGTCAACCTGTACAGGCCTATGAACTTCATATGCTTTACTTTAATAGACTGCTTCCTTGCTGTGACGAGTTCATGTAGTAGAAAGAGTGTCACCAGCCCAGAGCCTGCACAGGACCAGGACCTCAATAGGCTTGACCTCTCCTTCCCTGAGTGAGGAATACATGAAGTGACCAGGGTGTCACCAGCCCGGAGCCTGCATAGGACTAGGACCTCAATACACTTGACTTCTCCTTCCTCATGTGAGGAATACATGAAGTGACCAGGGTGTCGGGGCCTATGCAGGATGAAGACCTCAATACACTTGACCTCTCCTTCCCTGAGTGAGGAACCCATGAAGTGAGGGGGAGTCTCAGCAGCCCAGAACCTGCACAGGACTAGGACCTCAATACACTTGACTTCTCCTTCCTCATGTGAGGAATACATGAAGTAAGAAGGGTGTCAACACCCCAGAGTCTGCCCAGGACCAGGACCTCAATACGCTTGACCTCTTATTCCCTGAGTGAAGAATCCATGAAGTGACCAGGGTGTCACCAGCCCGGAGCCTATGCAGGATGAAGACCTCAATACACTTGACCTCTCCTTCCCTGAGTGAGGAGTACATGAAGTGATGAGCCCAGAACCTGCACAGGACTAGGACCTCAATACACTTGACTTCTCCTTCCTCATGTGAGGAATACATGAAGTAAGAAGGGTGTCACCACCCCAGAGTCTGCCCAGGACCAGGACCTCAATACGCTTGACCTCTTATTCCCTGAGTGAGGAACCCATGAAGTGAGGGAGAGTCTCACCAGCCCAGAGCTTGCACAGGATGAGGACCTCAATAAGCTTGACCTCTCTTTCCCCATGTGAGGAATACATGAGGTGATGTGGGTGTCATTAGCCCAGAGCCTACACATGACTAGGACCTCAATACACTTGACTTGTCCTTCCTCATGTGAAGAATACATGAAGTAAGAAGGGTGTCAACACCCCAGAGTCTGCCCAGGACCAGGACCTCAACACACTTGACCTCTCCTTCCCCATGTGAGGAATATATGAAGTAATGAGGGTCTCATTCGCCCACAACCTCCACAGGACCAGGACCTCAGTACACTTGACCTCTCCTTTTCTGTGTGAGGAATAGATGAAGTGAGAGGGGGGTCTCACCAGCCCAGAGCCTGCACAGGACCAGGACCTCAGTACACTTGACCTCTCCTTCCCTGTGTCAGGAATAGATGATGTGAGAATGGTCTTGTCAGTCCAGAGCCTACACACGACTAGGACCTCAATACACTTGACCCCTCCTCCCCCGTGTGAGGAATACATGACGTGAGAATGGTCTCATCAGCCCAGAGCCTGCATTTTCATCCCACTCTTCCAATTTGGCCACAACACTGGACAGTGGACAGTCCCAGAGCCCCCAAAATAGTCATTGAAGGCAAAATATCAGGCAGACAAGAACTAGCTGTCTTTCCTGTGCCATATTTTGTCAGTGCAGACAGCTTTGAGGCCGATGTTCAAAGAATCCAAAAAAGCTAAGCAAGTAATTATGTGTCCTTAATTGTAATACTCATTAAGTATTCCACCTTTATCATTAGCATATCATAAGATATCTTTCTTATGCAGATGAAAATTGTGGAGATCCACTCACTAGACAGCCTTCGGTGAGACTAATACTCAACCTACATCCGGATCAAGGTAGCAGAAACTCATCTCAGAAGGTGTGACCACTTATTTTGCCACGGTTCATGGAGATGATCTTAAGTGTGACCGTCACCAAAAGGGAATCTGTAGGGTGAGAGTGATAGGGTGCGTTGTCAAGGGACGTTTGCTGACGTCTGAGGCTGTTTTCTGGAATCTTCATTGTGACCCGTGAACAGGATCTCTCTTTCCCTGTTGTGAAGAATCCATAAAGAGAGGAGGGTGTCATCAGCACAGATCCTACACAGGACTAGGGACTCAATACACTTGACCTCTCGTCCTCCGCCTGAGATCTGATGTCTCCCTATCTGTTTCCGGTATGGCTTACAACTTAACCTGAGGACAACAGGAACCCAGGCACGCTTTGCTGGGGCACATCACAAGCTTCCCATGATGTTCTCTTTGGCCCAGTTTCTACGGAGTATTCTTGGGTTTATCATATTTACATACAGTCCTTGTTACCTTAACCGTAAAGCATCCTTGGCCGGGTGCAGTGGCTCGTGCCTGGAATCCCAGCACTTTGGGAGGCTGAGGCGGGTGGATCACTTGAGGCCAGGAGATCAAGACCAGCCTGAACAACATGGTGAAACCCTGTCTCTACTAAAAATACAGTTAAAAAAATTATGAGCTGGGCATGGAGGTGTGCACCTGTAGTCCCAGCTACTGGGGAGGTTGAGGCAAGAGAATTGCTTGAACCCAGGAGGTGGAGGTTGCAGTGAGCTGAGATCATGCCACTGTACTGCAGCCTGAGCAACAGAGGGAGATTCAGTCTTTTTTTTTTTTTTTTTTTTGATTTGAGATGGAGTCTCGCTCTGTCGCCCAGGCTGCAGTGCAGTGGTGCGATCTTGGCTCACTGCAACCTCCACCTCCCGGGTTCAAGGGATTCTCCTGCCTCAGCCTCCCAAGTAGCTGCGACTACAGGTGCGCCCACCATACCTGGCTAATATTAGGGCATTGAGGGTCCACCCTAATTCAGGATGATCTCATCTCAAACTCCTTGAGTTCATCATATCTTGCAAAGACCCTATTTTCAAATAAGGTCTCGTTCACAGATACTGGGAGCTTAAAACAATAGAAATTTATCCTCTCTGTGTCCTGGAGACCAGGAGTCTGAGATGAAGGTGTCTTAGGGCCGTGCTCCCTCCTCAGTCTCCAGGGGAGGCTCCTTCCTGCCTCTCCCAACTCCTGGGGGCTCCAGGCATCCCTGGGCTTGTGGCCGCATCACTCCAGTCTCTGCCTCCATCTCTACATGGCCTCCTCCTCTGTGTCTGTGTCTCCTCTTGTCTCTTACAAGGACACCTGTTATTGCATTTAGAGCTCATCCTACTCCAGGGTGATCTCATCTCAAGATACTCAACTGAATGACACCTGCAGAGACCTTCTTTCTAAATGAGATTCTATTCACAAGTCTACGGGTTAGGACATAGAAGATCTTTTGAGGTTACCATCCCAACCCATTGAAACTGTGTTTGGTTCTTTCTGGAGGCTCTACGGGAGGATCCTTCCTGCCTCTCCCAGCTCCTGGGGGCTCCAGGCGTCCCTGGGCTTGTGGCCACATCACTCCAGTCTCTGCCTCCGTCTCCACGTGGCCTCCTCCTCTGTGTCTCCTCTTTCATCCCTTAGAAGGACACCTGTCATTGCATTTATTGCATTTAGGGCTCACTCTAATCAAGGATGATCTCATTCTAACTTGACTGCATATGGGTAAAGACCATCTTTCCAAATAAGACCACATTGCCCAGTTGTACGGCTTTGGACTTCAACATATATTCTTTTTTGGAGAGTCGCCTCTTCAACCCATAACATGAAATATTATATATTATTCCCTCTTCAATGCAGAACATCATATATTTTATATTATAAATGGTTCTTCTTCTTTCTACACTGTCAATGTATCATTTTCTATTTATATATCATAAATGGTTCAGGAAAAAAGAACATATTATGAGGTCATGTTATGATTCAGTGAGCTGTGTTCCTCCCTCCTGATGGAAAACGAAGGTGGCTAAAATGCTAAATGGAGAATTCATTTGTCCCCTAAAGATATAACCCTAGCTAGCCAACATGAGGTGATTTTCTTGTCTTCCTTTTCCGTTCATACAATGATCTATATTCCATTCTCCTTGTACACTACCTCCGTGTGATCTTGGCTTAGATAAACTTTCATCAAAAGAGTAATGAACGGAAAGTTTAAAAAATAGATTAATCACCAAATAATTGCGTTCGGAGTGTATATCCAAGTGCAGAAAAACCAGGGCATCCGCAGATAAGAACAGATTTCAATATTTATGAAGGGCTTTTTTCTATAATTAAGAAGAATTCTGCAATAGATTTTTATTGTCATTATTCTTTTGATTCTTAATCCATAAATGGTTATCAAATCATTAAAAGAAAAATGTATACCCCCAACGTGAATTCTCTTTCCTTTGATGAGCCTGGCAGAATCTCCGTGGCTTTAGGTTTTTGGATCACATTGGAGGAGACGTAAATGGCATTAGAAGTTTTCAGACTAATTATAAGTCTGAAAACAGGGCCAGAAAACAAGGGAGACAAATGAAAGAGGAAGAGAAAAAAGAGTGGAGTGAGACGTGTCCAAATGGAGTGGCATGAGGCACTTATGCGTTATTACCTCGGAAATTCTCTAAAGAGGTAAAATGTTTTGTGTCATAGTGTAAACCAAAAATGAGATCCTAAGGCTTCGAACCCATTAAGTCTTTATTTTTTATTTTTTATTATTATTATTTTTCGAGATGGAGTCTTGCTCTGTCACCCAGGCTGGAGTGCAGTGGCCCGATCTCGGCTCACCGCAACCTCCACCTCCTATGTTCAAGCCATTCTCCTGCCTCAGCCTCTTGAGTAGCTGGGACTATAGGCACCCACCACCACCCCCGGCTAATTTTTGTATTTTTAGTAGAGATGGGGTTTCACCGTGTTAGCCAGGATAGTCTCGATCTCCTGACCTCGTGATCCGCCCGCCTCGGCCTCCCAAAGTGCTGGGATGACAGGCGTGAGCCACCACGCCCGGCTGATATGCTCAATTTCTAAGCACGGTATCTGTGAAGCAGACCTTACTTGGAGATAGGAAGGAAGAAAGGAAGGAAGGAAGGAAGGAAGGAAGGAAGGAAGGAAGGAAGGAAGGAAGGAAGGAGGGAAGGAAGGAAGGAAGGAAGGAAGGAAGGAAGGAAGGAAGGAAGGAAAGAAAGAAAGAAAGAAAGAAAGAAAGAAAGAAAGAAAGAAAGAAAGAAAGAAAGAAAGAAAGAAAGAAAGAAAGAAAGAAAGAAAGAAAAAGAAAGAGAGAAAGAAAGAAAGAAAGAAAGAAAGCAGAGAAAGAAAAGAAAGAAGGAAGGAAGGAGAAAAAGAAAAAAGGAATATGATGGAAAAGGAAACAGGGAGAGATCCACAGCCAGAAGGGGCCCTGTCCTTTCCCGGGGCCCGGGCCGACCGTGTGATGGCAAAAATGGAAACAGGGCTGCAGCCCCGTCGTTCATGGAAAGTGACAGAGGGATCTGTCAGGGCCCGTGTGCGCATTTGATCTGCAGAAAGATTGAATTAGGCAGGGGATTAGAGTGGCGAACCTTGTGATGCTTTGCTGTTGTGGAAACCAATGTCAGGTAGGCGTTCATTAGGCGGGCTGGGAGCAAGCCAGAGTTGTCGAAAGCATATTTATAGCCCACGAGGACACAGCATTTGACCTTGTCCTGTTGGAAGAAGCAGGGAGGTGGGGCGGATCCCAGGAGTTGATTTGTATGGCGGTGGCAATGAGCGGGCCGGGGGCTATTTGTTGAACGTCTCTGTGGGCTTCAGGCTGCAGGGTTCTTTTGTTGCTGGTGTGCCATCTCATGCGTGCATATGAGCACACACACATGCATGCACGCATCCACATAGGCACACAGTGTGGGTACACGTGCATGCCTGGGAGGTGGCACACGCAGATTTTGTCTTTGCCAGATTGTTACTCCAGCCATGCACAATGTTTCACATGTGTGCAATCATGCAAATATGCATACTCATGCATGCACACGCAGTGTGGATACACAGGCATGCCTGGGAGGAGGCATGTGCAGATTTATTCTTTGCTAGGTTCTTGCTGTGGCCATGCACAAAGTCTCAAGTGTGCGTGCGCACACACACACATATGCACATGCATGCACACACAGTGAGGTTACCCATGCATTCTTGGGAGGACGTATATGCAGATTTCCTCTCTGCTAGATTCTTGGTCCAGCCATGCACAAGCTCTCACACGTGTGTAGTCATGCAAACATGCATACATATGCATGCACACACATGCACACACTGTGTAGACATACATGCATGCCTGTGAGGAGGCATACGCAGATTTATTCTTTGCTAGGTTCTTGCTGTGGCCATGCACAAACTTTCACATATGCACATACATGCACACACAGTGTGGTTACATATGCATTCTTGGGAGGAGGTAAATGCAGATTCCTTCTCTGCTAGATTCTTGCTCCAGCCACGTACAAGCTCTCACATATGTTACTCATGCAAACATGCACACACATGCATGCACACACTTGCACACACAGGGTGGATACACAGGCATGCCTGGAAGGAGGCATATGCAGATTTATTCTTTGCTAGGTTCTTGCTGTGGCCATGCACAAACTCTCACATGTGTGTACTCATGCAAACACGCACACACATGCATGCACACACTTGCACACACAGTCTGATATACATGTGCATATCTGGGAGGTGGCACGTGCTGATTTCCACGTGACTAGATTCTTGTTGTTATCGTACAGATGCCCTCACATCTGTGTACTCATGCAAACATGCACACATATGCATGCACACACATGCATACACCGTGTGGATACACATGCATGCCTGGGAGAAGGCATATATGCAGATTTATTCTTTGCTAGATTCTTGCTGTGGCCATGCAGGTGCTCTCATGCCTGTGTGCACACAGTGTGGTTACACATTTATGCCTGGGAGTTGGCACCTGCTAATTTTCTCTTTGGTAGATTCTTGCTGTGACCATGCAGAAGCTCTCACGTGTGTGTGCAGTCAGGCAAAACACACACACACACACACACATATACAGTGTTTATTAGGATCTTGTTTTTATCCAGCTCACAACTACCATGTCCATGTTTACTAGTTTGTAAGCCTTCTTTCCTTCTTTCTTTCTTTCTTTCTTCTTTCTTTCTTTCTTTCTTTCTTTCTTTCTTTCTTTCTTTCTTTC
>NC_045456.1:22742948-22745412 GCF_002776525.5 Piliocolobus tephrosceles | reverse complement strand
TCTTTCTTTCTTTCTTTCTTTCTTTCTTTCTTTCTTTCTTTCTTTCTGTTTTTGAGAAACGGTTTCAGTCTATTACTGGGATGGAAGTGGCACCATCTCAGCTCACTGCAAACTCTGCCTCCCAGGTTCAAGCGATTCTCCTGCCTCAGCCTCCCAAGTAACTGGGATTACAGACGTGAGCCACCACGCCCAGCTAATTTTTGTATTTTTAGTAGAGACGGGGTTTCGCCATGTTGGCCAGGCTGGTCTCGAACTCCTGACCTCAGGTGATCCCCCTGCCTCAGCCTCCCACAGTGCTGGGATGACAGGCGTGAAGAACTGTGCACAGCCTAGTTTTAAATTCTTATAGATTTAAGGGGTTTAAGTGCAATTTTGTTGCGTGTGTAGACTGCAGAATGGTGAACTCAGAGCTTTTACCGTATCCATCACCCAAATAGTGTATATCGTACCCATTAGAAAACATCTCATCCCTCCGCTTCAGCCTCCCGAGTAGCAAGGATCACAGGTGTGTGCCAGCATGTCCAACTACTGTTTGTATTTTTTTTTTTTTTTTTTTTTTGGGGAGGGAGTTTTGCTTTGCCGGGGGGGGTGGTTTTTTTTTTTTTTTTTTTTTTTTTTTAGGAAGAAACAGGGTTTCACCATGTTGGCCAGGCTGGTCTCGGTCTCGAACTCCCAACCTCAGGTGACCCGCCCGCCTCGGCCTCCCAAAGTGCTGGGATGACAGGCGTGAGCCCCTGTGCCCTGTCGCAGGTATCTTTTTGATAGAAAGACTTGTTTTCCTTTGGAGAGATACCCAGGAGTGGAAATGCTCGATGGAAGGGTAGTTCTACTTGTAGTTCTTTGAGAAATCTCCAGGTGTGTAAAACAAAAAGCTCTGCTATCGCCTCTGGCCTGAGGTTTGGAACGTTCGGAGCGGGCAGGGGGAGAAAAATGGTGGCGAGGCTTCCCACTGGCCCCAGCCAGCCTGATGACATCCTATCGCACCTGCCGGGGGCCTTGTGGGGCCTCCCTGCTGCTAACAAGCATGCAAATGTTCCTTGGAGAATCAAGCTATCCATCACTTGCCCTTCTTCCAGCACCTACCCCCTCCTTCCCTCCCCTACCCCGCAATGGTCTCCGGTTGCTGCAGGTCTTATCTGAACACACATCAGCTGGGCTGGGCTGGCAGTGGGGAGGTCAGTTTGGTGCGGCCCAGAATGAAGTGTATGTTATGTTAAGGGCTTTCTTTAAGAAAAAAAAAAAAAAAAGACGTGAAATCTCGCACAAGATCTGTTCTGGTACATCGGACATAGCAGCTCTGTGGGGTCCTGAACTGGCTCATGGAGGAGGGAGGGAGGAAGAGAAGGAAGGAAAGAAGGAAGGAAGGAAGAAAAAGAAAGAAGAAAGACAGGGAGAAAGGAAAGATGAAGAAAGGAAGGAATGAAGGCAAGAGAGAAGGAAGGAAGGAAAGAAGGAGAGATGGAGAAGAAAAAAGGGAGGGAGGAAGACAGGAAGAAAGAAGGGAAGAAAAGAAGGCAGGACAGGAGGAGCGAAAAGTAAGAAAAGAAAGAAAGGAGAAAAACAAGGAAGAAGAAAGGAGAGAGGGAAGGACAGAAAGAGGGAGAGAGAGAAAGCAAGAAAAAATCTCTATCTATCTATCTATCCTATGAATGTATGCTCTATCTGTTAATCATCTCTCTGTCATCTGTTTATCATATATCTACCTGTCTCATTTATCTTTCAATCATCTACATATCTATCTGTCTTATCTCTCTATTCATCTTATCTATCTATTCATCTTATCTATGTATCTATTACCATCATGTATCTATGCATCTCTCATCTGTCTTCTATCTATCATCTATACACCTAAGTATCTATCTATTACCATCACCTATCTTCTATCTATCTATCTATCTATCTATCTATCTATCTATCTATCTATGTATCTATGTATCTATTTATCTATGTATCTATCTATGTATCTATCTATCTATCTATCTATCTATCTATCTATGTATCTATCTGTCTATGTATCTATCTATGTATCTATGTATCTATCTATGTATCTATGTATCTATGTATCTATGTATCTATTTATCTATGTATCTATCTATCTATACATCTATTTATGTATCTATCTGTCTATCTATCTATCTATCTATCTATCTATCTATCTATCTATGTATCTATCTATCTATGTATCTATGTATCTGTTTATCTATCTATATCTATCTATCTATTTATCTATCTATGTATCTATGTATCTATCTATCTATCTATGTATGTATCTATCTATGTATCTATCTGTCTATCTATCTATCTATCTATGTATCTATCTATCTATCTATCTATGTATCTATCTATCTGTTTATCTATGTATCTATCTATGTATCTATCTATCTATCTATGTATCTATCTGTCTATATCAATCTATGTATCTATCTATCTATCTATGTATCTATCTATCTATCTATGTATCTAT
>NC_045456.1:22742027-22742938 GCF_002776525.5 Piliocolobus tephrosceles | reverse complement strand
ATGTATATATCTATCTATGTATCTATCTGTCTATCTATCTATCTATTTATCTATCTATCTATGTATCTATCTATCTATCTGTGTATCTATCTATGCATCTGTCTATCTATCTATCACCATCGTGTATGCATCTGTCACCTATTTTATCTATACATCTATCTCTCTGTTACCCATCATCCACCTACATGTCTATTTTGTATTATGACACAATACACATAACATAAGGTTTACCTTTTAACAACTTTAAAATGTAGAGTTCAGTGCCACGAAGTCCATTCCCAATGTTGGGCCACCGTCACCACTATCTCCTTTCAAAACATTCTCTTTAGATTGCACGGAACGGACACCAGGTGATGCCTGCTTAGTCAGAGAACGGATATTTGCTTAGCAAGGGGCTGGGGCTCGGGAGAATGGCAGGCAGAGCATGGCCAGGAAGGCTGTCTTCAGCCTCCAACCGCAGCCCGTCTCTGCCATCTGCATCTCTGACCTATTGGAAGAGAGGTTGGCTGACGGATGGCTGCCTGTCATCTTTCTTGGATTACAGCGCTTCCTCTGGTTCAGTCTCTCTCTGTGTCTCTTTCTCTCTCTGTCTCTCTCTCTGTCTCTCTGCGAACCATCCAGCCACTGCTCTCTCTCTCTCTCTCTCTGACCCCCACGGCGGATGCAAGACCCCACCCCACATTTCAAAACACACAGAGAATAGTCTCACTAGTCAACGTCTCGCTATTCAAAGTGATGTTGAATCTCTTTGTCTATTTCCAAATTGTCAGGAGAGGGAATCTGGAGGAGGCTGACTCAGAGATCTGGGATCACAGGGCAGGGGTGTGACGAAGGGAGGGAGGAAGAAGGAAGGAAGGAAGGAAGGAAGGAAGGAAGGAAGGAAGGAAGGAAGGAAGGAAGGAAGGAAGGAA
>NC_045456.1:22732833-22742017 GCF_002776525.5 Piliocolobus tephrosceles | reverse complement strand
GAAGGAAGGAAGGAAGGAAGGAAGGAAGGAAGGAAGGAAGGAAGGAAAGGAAAGGAAAGAATGAAAGAAAGAAAGAAAAAGAAAGAAAGAAAGAAAGAAGGAAGGAAGGAAGGAAGGAGGGAAGGAAAGAGAGAAAGAAAGAAGAAAGAAAGAAAAAGAATGAAAGAAAGAAGAAAGGAAAGAAAGAAAGAAAGAAAAAGAAAAAAGAAAGAATGAAAGAAAGAAAGAGAGAAAGAAGGGAGGAAAGAAGGAAGGAGGGAAGGAAAGAAAGAAGAAAGAAAAAGAATGAAAGAATGAAAGAAAGAAAGAAAAAGAAAGAAAGAAAGAAGAAAGAAAGAAAGAGAAAGAGAAAATCAAAGCATTAAGATTCCCTAATCTATCAAGAACATTGATCTATTACAGATTTCTTGTGCTGGTGACGGGGAGAAATTGGCAGATGATTTCTGAACGGATGGACACCTGATTTCTCAGAGTCCTGCTACCTTCGAGTCCCAGGCTCTCATCTTACAGAGAAAACTAAAAGAAACGGGATGGCCATGGGCCTGGGATCGCCCACTGGTAAGTAGCTGAGTCGGGTTCCTACGATGCAGGTACCTGCCTCACAGGTGCAGGCCGTTAGGTGATGTCACAGGTAAGCAACAGGCCTTGGGCAGTGGTACCTGGCACTCCGCAGTGTGCTGACCACCCCAGAGTTTGCAGAAATCCTGTAAGCTCGAAACTCGAAGAAACCTGAAAGGCAGCATGACTTGCACCCAGAAAGGGCAGGTGCACGGTGAGTCCCCTTTCTGTTTCTACACACAGGCCGAGAAGATGAGGCTGGGTGTGGCTGATTCCATCTCCTGACTCTGCTTTTTTGTGCCTGGCCAGTGTCACCCCCATCACCAAACAGGCTTTGTGAGAGCAATAAAGCTTTTTAGTCACCTGGGTGCAGGTGGGCTGAGTCCGTAAAGAGAGTCAGCGAAGGGAGACAAGGGAGGGGCCGTTTGATAGGATTTGGGTGGGTAAAGGGAAATTCCAGTCAAAGGGGGTTTGTTCTCTGACGGGCCTGAGTGGGAAGGTGAACCCAGCCCCCACGGTCATCGCTCTGCTATTTCGGAAAAGTCACCGCGCACGTCCGTGGATCCTTCCAGGCCAACGCGCTGGCAATCCCAGCGGGCTGGGAGTCCACGTCCCTAATTTCTGCTTCTCACCGTAGTTAATAAATCAGAATGCAGATGAGAGACTCATGGTTAATTTTCCGCAGCGAGCCCAGGACGTCTGGGCCCATAAACCGCAGGAAGTCTCGGGCTGTGAATTTTTTGATGCTGACAAGTCCAACAGCTTAGGAATCATAATTATAAGTTACAAGTGGCTTAGGGGTTGTTCTCCTGACAGAAAACTAATTTCATGTTTTTATTCATACTGCGTGAGAGAAAAGAGGGGAAGGGGGCTGGCGTGGGAGGGTGCTCTCCTGCAGATATCACAAGCTCTGTCTCGCAGCCTTAATGACATCAGACGGCCTGCTTCCTCCTTTGTTACGATCTGACTTGCCTTGAGGGGCCTTTGAGGACCGGGTGGAGGCAGGCCCTGCTTTTTCCCCCCACCCCGAGAGCGCACCTGTGAGGACGTGGCCGACACAGAGGGACTTCACCGACGGGCCACTGCATTTGCCCCCAGCCCTGTGGCTCCAACATACCCCCACGTCCAGACCCAGGCCCTCTCTGTACAAGTCCCCCGGGGCTACCGTAAAAAAAAATGACCACAAACTGGGGTTGGAGGGGGCTTGAAGCAGCAGAAATAAGCTTCTCTGCTTGGCCAGGAGGCCAGGAGGCTGGAATGAAGGGGTCGGTGGAGTTGGTTCCTTCTAGAAACTGTGATAGCATATTCATGTCATGCCTTTCTCTTAGGTACTGGTGACCCCAGCCATCTTCGCTGGCCCTTACTTTGCAGATGCATCTTTCCGGTCTCTGCCGTCACCTTCGCCGTGGTCTTGATGGCTCTGTGTGTTTTTACGAACACTCGTCTTTTTTACGGTAGGTCTAGTCATTAAGGTCCACCCAGACCCGGGATGACCTCCTCGTCACGTACCTCTTAACCTATGTACGCCCAAGGTTGCAAGTTTTTCGAAATTTTGCAATCAGACCTTGGTTGCTGACCTTCCGCAGTAGGATATAAAGAACTTCTACAGGCCGAGAGTTCCAAAAATGGAACACTAGGCATACATGAGTGTTTACATCTGCAAAGATCCTATCTCCAAGTAAGGTCCGCTTCACAAATACCGTGGTTAGAAATTGAGCATATCAGCCGGGCGCGGTGGCTCAAGCCTGTCATCCCAGCACTTTGGGAGGCCGAGACGGGCGGATCACGAGGTCAGGAGATCGAGACCATCCTGACTATCACGGTGAAACCCCGTCTCTACTAAAAATACAAAAACTAGCCGGGCGAGGTGGCGGGCGCCTGTAGTCCCAGCTATTCGGGAGGCTGAGGCAGGAGAATGGCAGGAACCCGGGAGACGGAGCTTGCAGTGAACTGAGATCGCGCCACTGCACTCCAGCCTGGGCGACAGAGCGAGACTCCGCCTCAAAAAAAAAAAAAAAAGAAAAAAAAAGAAAAAGAAAAAGATGTGCTGGACACGCGAATATAACTTCAGGGTGTATAATATGAAGGGAAGAAGTTGTGGACTAACCAATGTTGCTGACGCCGTCTCCCCGGTGATGGTCTTATCACAGTTGTGGAAAAAGCTCTGTGTTAAGAATCAGGGTGTTAGGTCTTGATTTTGTCACAGATCTTTTTTTTTTTTTTGAGACGGAGTCTCACTCTGCCGCCCGGGCTGGAGTGCGGTGGCCGGATCTCAGCTCACTGCAAGCTCCACCTCCTGGGTTCCTGCCATTCTCCTGCCTCAGCCTCCCTGGTAGCTGGGACTACAGGTGCCGCCACCTCGCCCGGCTAATTTTGTCACAGACTTTTTGACGTGACCTTGAGAAATTACTGGATGCAGCCAGGCGCAGTGACTCACACCTGTTATCCCAGCACTTTGGGAGACTGAGGGGGGTGGATCACCTGAGGTCAGGGATTTGAGACCAGCCTGGCTGACAAGGCAAAACCCCGTCTCTAGAAAAAATATAAAAAACTAGCTGGATGTGGTAGTGTTTATGCTGCTAATAGAACATACCCAAGACTGGGTAATTTGTAAAGAAAAAGAGGTTTAATGGACTCACAACGCCACGTGGCTTTGGAGGCCTCCCAATCATGGCGGAAGCAAAGGAGAGGAAAAGGCACGTCTTACACGGCGGTGGTCAAGAGAGAAGAAAGAGAGCCGACTGAAAGGGAACCATCAGATCTTGTGAGACTTACTCACTATGATGAGAACAGTACGGAGGACGCAGCCCTCACGATTCAGGTATCTCCGGCTGGGTCCCTCCCGCAATACGTGGAAATTACGGGAACTGCAATTAAAGATGAGATGTGGGTGGGGACGTAGGCAAACCACATCAGAGGCAGAGTGACCAGGATGGGGTGTGTGGGTGCTTGTTCTTTCTGTTTCTGTCCCTGGGTGGTTGATACCTCAGTGTTGGCCACCTATTCACAAGAAAATGGGGTCTGATGGGTTGGTGGACTTTTCTTCGGAGAGACCCCCTAACTGGAGTGCTCTAACCATTCTGACTTTCCTATCGTCTTACAGGGCTTCTGTGCACCCTGCATGAGTGAACCATCGACGAGACATAAGTCGCAGATTTTTCTTTCAGAAGCCTTGCTCTTGTAGGTGGGCACGTGGAGAACTGCTAGTTTTAGATTACTTTTGAGCGGTGGCTCACGCCTGTCACCGCAGCACTTTTGGGAGGCCGAGGTGGGTGGATCGTGAGGTCAGGAGTTCGAGACCAGCCTGGCCAGCGTGGTGAAACCCCGTCTCTACTAAAAATACAAAAAATTAGCCGGACGTGGTGGCAGGCGCCTGCAGTCCCAGCTACTCAGGAGGCTGAGGCAGGAGAATCGCTTGAACCCGGGAGGCGGAGGTTGCTGTGAGTCGAGATCGGGCCACTGCACTCCAGCCTGGGCAGAAGAGTGAGACTCTCTGTCTCAAAAATAAATAGATAAATAAATAAATAAATAAAAGTTTTGATATGAAGGCTTATAAAAAATAAGCTTGGCCGGACGAGGTGGCTCAGACCTGTCATCCTAGCACTTTGGGAGGCCGAGGCAGGTGGATCACAAGGTCAGGAGTTCTAGACCTGCCTGGCCAGCGTGGTGAAACCCCGTCTCTACAAAAAATACTAAAATTACTACTAAAAATACTAAAATTAGCCAGACGTGGTGGCGGGCGCCTGTCATCCCATCTACTCAGGAGGCTGAGGCAGGAGAATCGCTAGAACTCAGGAGGCAGAGGTTGCAGTGAGTTGAGATCATGCCACTGCACTCCAGCCTGGGCAGAAGAGTGAGACTCCGTCTCAAAAATAAATAGATAAATAAAAGTTTTGATATGAAGGCTTATAAAAAATAAGCTTGGCAGGGCGCAGTGGCTCACGCCTGTCATCCCAGCACTTTGGGAGGCCGAGACAGGTGGATCACAAGGTCAGGAGTTCGAGACCAGCCTGGGCAATATGGTGAAACCCCGTGTTTACTAAACATAGAAAAATGAGCCGGGCGAGGTGGCGGCGCCTGTGGTCCCAGCTACTCGGGAGGCTGAGGCAGGAGAATCGCTTGAACCCGGGAGGCAGAGGTTGCAGTGAGCTGAGATCGTGCCGCTGCACTCCAGCCTGGTGATAGAGCGAGACTTCGTCCCAAAAATAAATAAAAAGGAAAATAAGTAAATACATAAATAAGTTTTGAGATGAGGAGGTGTGTGTGTGTATATATATTTGTATATATGTGTGTGTATTTTATATATCTCATCTATCTATCTATCTATGTATCTATCTATCTATCTATGTATCTATCTAATCTATCTATCTATCTATCTATCTATCTATCTATCTATCTATCTATCTATGTATCTATCTATATATGTATATATATATATACCCAGTGAACAAGAACAAGGAAACCAAAACGAAATGGAAGCTTGCTGCCTCATTAAATGGTATCATTTTCCAAGTATTCCCCTCTGCCTGACTCCTCGCTATGGCTTATTTCTCTACAGTCCCCTTTTTATTTTTCGATTGATGTTACATGTCTCAGGTTTTCTGAGAGGTTCCCTGGTGTCCCCTGGAGTTGCTGGAACTCACCTGGCAGAGACCCCCCCCCCCCCCCCCCCCCCCGGGACAGATCCCCGAAGCCTTCCCAACGAGGTTCTCAAATGCCAGGTACGAAGGTGCTTTCTTAGAAAGACCCCGTGGGATAGGGGTGGGAACTTGGGGAGGGACTGCAACTACGTTGTGGGTCTAAAGTTGAGGTCCCGAGCCTGGGCGTTGAGGCTGTTTTGCTTAGTTTGACAAAGACACGTTGTCCAGAGTTGAGGAGGGAGTTCAAAGGAGCCAGGAATCGCTGGAGCAGCCTTTTCCACCTCCTGAGCCTCTTTTCTGGGTTTTTCAGGCACACAGTGATTCCGATGTGTGCACAAGAAACACGGGCTGTTTTCGTGGACTGTAGTCTAACCGTGGCCGGGCGCACAGTGGCTCACGCCTGTCATCCCAGCACATTGGGAGGCTGAGGCAGGTGCATCACCAGGTCAGGAGTTCGAGACCACCCTGGCTAACACGGTGAAACCTTATCTCTACTAAAAATACAAAAATGTTAGCCGGGCGTGGTGGCAGGTGCATCACCAGGTCAGGAGTTTGAGACCAGCCTGGGCAATATAGTGAAACCCCGTGTCTACTAAATATAAAAAAATTAGCCAGGCGCGGTGGCAGGTGCCTGTAGTCCCAGCTACTCGGGAGGCTGAGGCAGGAGAATTGTTTGAACCCGGGAGGCGGAGGTTGCAGGGAGCCGAGATCGCGCCACTGCACTCCAGCCTGGGCGACAGATCGAGACTCCATCTTAAAAAAAAAGCCATGGCTAACGGCTCAAGGGTTGAACACTGTTCCAATGGTAAGTTCCCAGCCCGTTCCCACACCTGCATCCTTGGGGTGGCTGCAATGAATGTACCAGGACATTGAGAATACACCGAACGACCCAGGTCTCGAAAGAGAAAAATAACAAGCCTGTTGTCATTTGTGTGAGACACTATGTGAAGCCGTTTTCCAATCTCTAGCAAGATAAAAACCAACAGCAACACACACGCAGGTGCATGCATCCCTGTTGGGAGGCAGCAGCATCTGTAGCCCTTTGAAAGAACAGAGAATCTTTACGTTGTGAAGTTATCTAGGCGCTTACCTCAAACAGACAATGACAAAGCAATCAAAGAAAGTCTTAGCTTTCGGCTGACAGGGCCGACGGTTACGGTGAGTGATTCAGCTTTTGTGTCTGCAGCCCAACGGCCAAGGCAGTGTTACCCCACTGAAGAGAGTAAATACCTCTCTCAGCAGCAACAGCAAGCAGCTAGCTTGGTGTGCTGCCAAGACTTTAAGACTTGGGAGAAAGTTCAAGCCACATTCTGCAGCTGGCAAAAGCAATCCAAGAAAATGAAACTGAAACAAACAAACAAAAAAGCAGAAAAAAAAAAATCCTTCACCTATTGCCTTCTTGGATCTCCAGCCCTGTCGTGGGCATGTGCGTCTCCAAAAAAAAAAAAATCATCTTGGTGTATCCAGAAAGGAAAAAAAAAATAGAACAAGGAAACAACAGCAAACCGCCATTCAGAATCTCCCTCTTTTCAGACGCCGATGTTGCCTTGAAAGGAAGAAATTCAGAATATATCCACGTCCGCCTCTGCTTTAAAGACGGTGCGTGGTGGTGGAACGTGTTCCTCTGCCTATTTGACCTGCCTGGTAGGACTCCAATCAGAAAAGATAAGACCATGTTTAATTGATTAGTCAGCGTCGGCCGCAGAGCTTTGAAGGTGAGAAGTGTGATATTATTCTAATGATGAAGAGGGGGCTGTGATCTTTGGAGAGTTTCTTCTGTCATCTCAGCCTCTTTCTCAATTTGATCGACGGTGCTCCGGTCTACCGCTGGGATGGACAAATTACTGATCCCGTCGGCGGTCCTCTGCCAAGGTTCTCAGTAGGAAGCACCTTAGGTATTCAGGCGTGGGGAGAGGAACCTCGAGGCATGAAGGCAAACACGGGCTACGTAGAGACGGGAGCTGTCTCCAGCTATCCTTCTGGGAAGACAGTGTCAAGATGGTACCCAGCACGCTGGATGTGGGCCTGTCATGATTCTTTCGTCCGAGATACGTCGGCTGATTTCTGTCTCCGAGAACCTGCCACTTCCCCAGGACAGTTCTTTTTTTTTTTTTTTTTTTTTTTTTTTTTTGAGGCGGAGTCTCGCTCTGTCGCCCGGGCTGGAGTGCAGTGGCCGGATCTCAGCTCACTACAAGCTCCGCCTCCCGGGTTGGGTTCACGCCATTCTCCTGCCTCAGCCTCCCGAGTAGCTGAGACTACAGGTGCCGCCACCTCGCCCGGCTACTTTTTGTATTTTTAGTAGAGACGGGGTGTCACCGTGTTAGCCAGGATGGTCTCGATCTCCTGACCTCGTGATCCACCCGTCTCGGCCTCCCAAAGTGCTGGGATTACAGGCTTGAGCCACCGCGCCCGGCCCCCAGGGCAGTTCTTGTGGAGAATGTTTCCAGACACCTGTTGTGGCTTGAGCTATCTCCACGGCTTCTCTGATCCTCCAACAGGTATTCAAGGAGGCCCTATTGTACTTGCTTTCTCCCCAGCTTCCACAACGGACGACGAAGGGGGACAACTAGGTTGTTGGACGCGTAGATTTAATTTTCTGAGAGCGGTTTGGGCTTCCCAGAAAGGGGGAGAGCAGAAAATAAACAATTTCCCTGTATCTCCTTTATATCCCCTTCATTTTCCTCCCAGCGGTTTCTGCTTTGTTGACATCTTGAGTTCAGCGAGGACGTTGGTTACAATGGATAAAGCCATATTGCTATATAATTCACTCAAGGTGGTAGTTAGCACTGAGGTGCCTCTTGGCGTAGAAGCTTCACGGCCCTGAAAATCATCTCTCAAAATCATCTGACAGCCACTTATTCACCTACTGTCTCATCATCAACCATCCATCCATCCATCAGTCCTTGATCGATCAGCTTAACACGCTGCTGCGTGTCCGGGGCTCCTGCCAGCCCCACGGTCGCCTTCCCAGTCCTGCCCTGTGGCTGACTTATAGGGTCAGCGTGCACGGAACTCCTGTGTCCCTGGATTTGGTCGACGGGAAGCCCCGGGAAGATGGCAGGAACACAGATGCCACCTTCCGTCTGGGAATTGGTTCCTCTACGTCACTCCCTACACGGATGGCAGGAGCTGGCCTCACCCTCGCCTTGAAGGCCGTAGTCCTGGCAGGTGGCCGTCTCCGCCCCTAGACTGCTCTCCCTCCAGCCACTGCAAACCCACTCCTCACAGCCTAGCCACGAGTCTCGCCCACACTCTGTTCCCACGGGTAAGATATTCTAGCCAAACAGACCTCCTTCGCCGGGGGGCCAGGGACCGTATCTGCTCATCCCTGAGCAGCGGTTTCAGTTCCCTGCCAACCCATGGAATTGTCCAGACAAGCCCATCACCTCCCTCTTCAGGAACCAGGAACCACCTCACGCCCTTGTTACTACAAAACCTGCTTTTTATGGCGTCTGACGCTTCATTGTACCAGAATGCAACGTCACGTGCTGTTTGCACCTGCCTTTCATGGCGTCTGTACCTGCTGTGAAGGATCCTTTTCCCCCTTCTGTGCGTGGACGTGAGCAATCAATGTGGTTGTATGTGTCGTGCCTTCCGTGCTAGATGCTCTATTCAGCCATCTCCAGCATCCTAGCATGAGAAAGTCTTTCTTACCAAAGCCATGGATAGGAGGCTGTCCCTCCATTGCTTCCCAAAACCACCTGATCCTTGTGGCAAAGTGAATTGTGAAAACGAACAGGGCAGTGATCCATTTCAGATGGCCTCTGTCTACTTACATTGTTTTTGACCTGGGGCCCACAAGATTATGGAAGAAGAACATGGGAAGCTTCCAGGAAACCTGAATGTATTAGTCGGGGTTCTCTGGAGGGACAGAACTGATAGGATATAGATAGACAGATAGATATACATACTAATAGGTAGATAGATGATAGATGGATGGATAGATAGATAGATAGATAGATAGATAGATAGATAGATAGATGATG
>NC_045456.1:22731000-22732823 GCF_002776525.5 Piliocolobus tephrosceles | reverse complement strand
ATACTTAGGTAGTTAGAAGATAGATAGCTAGATAGATAGATAGATAGTAATAGATACATAGATAGTAATAGATACATACTTATGTAGATAGAAGATAGAGAGATAGATAATAGATGATAGATAGATAGATGGATGGATGGATGGATGGATGGATGGATGGATAGATAGATAGATGATAGTAATAGATACATACTTAGGTAGATAGAAGATAGAAAGAAAGATAAATAGATAGATAGATACTAATAGATGGATAGGTGATGGTAATAGACACACACTTAAGTAGTTAGAAGATACATAGATAGATGATGGAGGGTAGATAGGTAGTAATAGATAGATAGATAGATAGGTGATGGTAATAGATAGATACATACTTAGGTAGTTACAATATAGGTAGGTAGATAGATAAATAGATAGATAGATAAATAGATAGATAAATAGACAAATAGATAGACAGATAATAGATGATAGATACATGGATGGATGGATACATAGATAGATAGATACATAGATAGATAGAGGATAGATAAATAGACGATGTAAAACCCCTTGCAGCACTTTGGGAAAAGGTGCTGCATAAACTGGATGGAAGACTAACCCTGAGCTACATACGCAGGAAACCTCAGACCCCACCCTTCAGAAAGACCACGGTCAGGAGCCGGCGAGCTGTATTTTTACGCTAAAACGTACACAAAGGGACGACCCCAGACCGTCCCTGGTTTCCAAGCTGCGGTCAGTCACGCTGTGTGGCCGAGACGTCCGGCTTTCACAGGGGGCAGCGAAGAACAGGACGGGGAAACCGCAAGGTCCTTGGACAGGCACGGCCGTCACTCATCACACGTCCCTGAAACAATATTTTTGATTAATGTATAAATAATTGAACTGAGTATTTCTGCAGATTTCACAGTGTCTGCCATAATTTACCGGGTCCCGTCATGACGGCAGCTAGGGCTCTGCCATCTAAAACCTCCTGGAGTCCCTCCCGGGGAGGCTGGGGGGGTTGTTAATGGTCTTACGGGGAAGCAGCGTTGCAGCTATTAACAAGGCGATTAGCATAATCCATTGTGATATATCATCATCTGAAACTTCATCTGGGCTCCTCCATGGGACCGGGGAAATGGCTTTGAAGATTTTATGATACAATAACTATCTATTTGATAAGCAATTAAAAAGATATTGTGAGACACGAGGAGTGAAGATAATGGCATATGCAGAAGAACAGGGAGGGATGAGGGCACCCCGGCTTCGGGAGCGGGGGACGCGTTTGCTGATCACCCAGGCAGCATGATTTAAACTGAGCTGTGAATGGGAGAGGGACGTTCGGCTCCAGGAGCAGCGTGCGGTGGAGACCTGCAAGCTACATTCGCAGAGGCCCTCCTGTAGGTCACCAGGAGGCGGGAGAAAGGGCCTGTCCTTATGCCGTAACAGGCTGCGGCACTCACACCTGCAAGTCAGAGGATCTCCAAAACCTTCATCTTTCCTTAGTGTCTGTGCCTTGTGCTGTTTCTGCAACGCTGGGGCCGACTGTCGGGATGTGGTTGTGGGTAACAGGGAGTGTGGATCACAGATTTTTATTTATTTTTTTTTTTCAGGGGAGATGGAGTTTTACTGTGTCGCCCAGGCTGGAGTGCAGCAGTGTGATCTCGGCTCAAGGCAACCTCCGCCTCCCGGGTTCAAGCGATTCTCCCGCCTCAGCCTCCCGAGTATCTGGGATGACAGGCACCTGCCACCACGCCTGGATAATTTGGTATTTTTAGTAGAAACGGGGTTTCGCCATGTTGGCCAGGCTGGTCTCGAACTCCTGACCTCAACTGATCTGCCTGCCT
>NC_045456.1:22720825-22726000 GCF_002776525.5 Piliocolobus tephrosceles | reverse complement strand
TGGCCAGGCTGGTCTCGAACTCCTGACCTCAACTGATCTGCCTGCCTCAGCCTCCCAAAGTGCTGGGATTATAAGGGTGAGCCATGGCACCCGGCCACAGACTTCTTTTAAAATTGTGGCGAACTGTATAGAACCTAAACATACTTTGACATTTCAAGGTGAACAATTAAGTCGCATAAAATATACTCACAGCTCACGCCTGTCGTCCCAGCGCTTTGGGAGGCCGAGGCAGGTGGATCACAAAGTCAAGAGTTCAAGACCAGCGTGCCTAACATGGTGAAACCCCCTTTCTACTAAAAATACAAAAATTAGCCAGTCCACGGTGGCAGGTGCCTGTAGTCCCAGCTACTCGGGAGGCTGAGGCAGGAGAATAGCGGGAACCTGGGAGACGGAGCTTGCAGTGAGCTGAGATCCAGCCACTGCACTCCAGCCTGGGCGACAGAGCGAGACTCTGTCTGAAAAAAACAAAACAAAACAAAAAAGCAAAAAAAAAAAAAAAAGAAAAGAAAAGGGGGGAATAAATTAATCATGTTTACTAACAGACCCCGACTCGGGTCTATCCAGATATCTCAATATCTGAAGAAGGAAGAGGCGTTTCTGATTTTGCTTTAAAGATAATGATGTCGATTCTTGTCAAATGTAGTAATTAAGAAAATTAATCCTTTCTTACAAATCATTGTAGCAAGTGTCCCCATGATCGTTTTGGATCCAATATATAAAGAAGTTTCAGGAGTGCCCTACTCTGTCTAGGGAGTAGGGGTTCTTTTACCAATTTACTTTCCTTTTTTTTGGACAGAGTCTCGCTCTGTTACCCAGGCTGCAGTGCAGTGGTGCAATCTCAGCTCACTGCAAGCTCCGCCTCCCGGGTTCAAGCCATTCTCCTGCCTCAGCCTCCCGAGTAGCTGGGATGACAGGCACCTGCCAACACGCCCGGCTAATTTTTCTATTTTTAGTAGAGACGGGGTTTCACCATATTGGTTAGGCTGGTCTTGAACTCCTGGCCTCAGGTGATCCACCTGCATCAGCCTCCCAAAGTGCTGGGATGACAGGCGTGAACCACTGTTCCTGGCCTTTTTTTTTTTTTTTTTCTTTTTTTTTGGACAGAGTCTTGCTCTGTCGCCCAGGCTGCAGTGCAGTGGTGCAATCTCAGCTCACTGCAAGCTCCGCCTCCCGGGTTCAAGCGATTCTCCTGCCTCAGCCTCCCGAGTAGCTGGGATGACAGGCACCCGCCACCACGCTCAGCTAATTTTTCTATTTTTAATAGAGACCAAGTTTCACCATGTTGGCCAGGCTGGCCTCGAACTCCCGGCCTCAGGAGATCCACCCGCCTCGGCCTCCCAAAGCGCCGGGATGACAGGCGTGAACCGCTGCGCCCGGCCCCGAATTACTTTCTTAATAAACTTGCTTTTAGTTTGCACGGCGGATACACCCTGAAGTCTTTCTTGCATAAGATCCAAGAACCTTCTCTTATGGTTATATTGGGGATCCCCGGTTTTTAACATATGATAGTTACTGATAAATATTTAATACCCTCCAGAATAACCTGCATTTTGTTTTATTTTATTTTTTAAGTGATTTCTTTTCTTTTTTTTTTTTTTTTTGAGACAGAGTCTTGCCCTGTCACCCGGACTGGAGTGCAGTGGCCGGATCTCAGCTCACTGCAAGCTCGGTCTCCCGGGTTCCCGCCATTCTCCTGCCTCAGCCTCCCGAGTAGCTGGGACTACAGGCGCCGCCACCTCGCCCGGCTAGTTTTTTGTATTTTTAGTAGAGACGGGGTTTCACCGTGTTAGCCAGGAGGGTCTCCATCTCCTGACCTCGTGATCCGCCCGTCTCGGCCTCCCAAAGTGCTGGGATGACAGGCTTGAGCCACCGCGCCCGGCGTAAAACAGAAAATGTTGACCCCTCACCAGGACTCGTGCCCCCCAAGCCCTTCACAAGCCCTCGTCTCCGCAGACCCCGCAGTCCCTCCTGCAACCTGACCAGCCAGTCACTCAGTGCTTCGGATCTCACCACGTCCCAGCCTTTGGTTTGCTTTTCAACACACAGTCTGAGCCGCTCAATTAAAACATAAAAACCATTAGTGAGCCGTGGAGGGCCCCGGGGGGAGACTCAGCCAGTGAACTCTGTGGCCCTGTTTCCCCAAGGCAAGCCAGGTGGGCCTCCATCTGTCAGCACGGAGAGGCGGCTGCCACACCTCCAAAACCTCCAAACAGGGGTCCCCGGGGAATTCAGGGAGGGGATAAATGGAGATTAAAAAAAAACAAAACATGGCAGGATTTTTTTTTTTTTTTTTTTTTTTTTCTGAGACAGTCTCGGTCTGTGGCCCAGGCTGGAGTGCAGCGGCTCGATCTCGGCTCACGGCAACCTCCGCCTCCCGGGTTCAAGCGATTCTCCTTATCTCAGTTTCCGGAGTAGCTGGGATGACAGGCACCTGCCACCACGCCCGGCTGATTTTTGTATTTTTCTGTTTTTAGTAGAGACGGGGTTTCGCCATGTTGGCCAGGCTGGTCTCGAACTCCTGACCTCAGGGGATCCGCCCGCCTCGGCCTCCCAAAGGGCTGGGATGACAGGTGCGAGCCACACCGCAGCCGGCCAAGATTGAAAAAGAAAAAAAAAGGCCCCGTTGAAATACCAGCATGTCGAATGCCAGAGACGAGGTGGCTTTCGTGCAGGACAACAGGTACCCACAGGGTCCTGGTACCCCCAGCCCTGTTATCGCCTTTGCCTTCCACACCACTGCCAGGAGGGTTTGTAGTCATCGTCTCCCAGCCCGATGATGGATGATCAGGGCGCTGGTCTCTGAGCGATCTCGATTTCCCCGTTCTGACACGGTGGACCGGGCCCTGGTTACCGCTGATGAGTGTGTGTATGTGTGTGTGTGTGTGTCTGTGTGTGTGTGTCTGTGTTACCAGGATCATTTACATTTCAATCTTGGCCTCATGAATGTAAAACCTCAGCCGGCAAATTAATAACAGGGTGAGCAGGACGCCTCCGTGCCCTGGGAAAGGAGGGGGCGAAGCGACTGAAACTCTCCATCCACCCCCCACCCCTGCTCCTCCTTTCCACCCCCTGCAAGCTGACAGCCCCTTCCCGGCCATTGTGTTCCGGCAGGCGTCTCATTTACCCGGGGCCGCCGTGAGTGACATTACAGAGAAAGGCAGATCCAGAGTGACACAAATTTATTTCTGTCCCGCGCCCGGCAGTCTATTTTCATAGAATCAGGCGGCGATTTGTCTGGGGACAATTTAGTTTCCATGAAAAATTTAAATGGTTTTCTGTGGCGCAAGTGCGGTGAAATTTAATTTGTTTCTCATTTACTACAGCAGGTATAAAAAGGAGAAGAATGGGATGTGTGATGGGCTGGAATGGGCGACATCCCTCGGCTTCGTCCCCCAAGGCCTGGAGACGCAGAGGCCTGTCGCTCTCTCCCCGCTCGGAGGACCTGGTCACGTTAAACCAACTTACGTGAAACCTTTGGGGAGGCTCTGTCAGTCACCCGGAAAACCACGTTGCTATCGATCTCCTGACTGCGTGATTTATGGCTTCATTTTACGGTAATTGAGAATTAGTGAGGAGATTAGCAGAACTCAACAGCAGCCCGCCTGGACGTGGGCACCTGCCACGGCCGTGTGTCAAGAGGGGACGTCGCAGGCTACTCTGGTGACACGGGGTCCCCATCGAATGGAATCGAGGGATGACGTGGAAATTAATTTGACACACGCGGAGATGTGGAGTGGGGGATGCATGTGGCCGTGTGTCTCCAGCACCGGGCAGGCCTCCCCGGTCCCCACCCCGATCTGCCTTCGAAGGCGGGATGGTGATGACGGATCCCATATTCAGTTTCCATCCGTGTCACCTGCCGCCCGGCCGACGGGCGGGACACTCGGCGTGCGATCGAGGCTCCCACACAAAAATTCATCGTCCGTCATGCACTGCTGATAAAAAAAAAAAAAAAAAAAAAAAAAAAAACAGGAGGCCTCCACGTCATCTGAAGGCCTCAAAATGTTCTGGAAAATGCACTTCTTGCCGCCAACGTGCCAATGGCCTAAAGCCCACCGCGGCCATCGAATTACGGATGGACTCTGGTGGGTTGCTGCTCCGGTGGTGAATAAAGGTGCTCACTATCCCCCACCTTTGGGAGGCCGAGGCGGGCGGATCACCTGAGGTCAGGAGTTCGAGACCAGCCTGGCCAACATGGCGAAACCCCGTCTCTACTAAAAACAGAAAAGCACAAAGACAGAAGCGTGTGCGGCCTGTGAAAGGCCAGGAGGGATGACAGAGGAGGAGATCTGGGAAGCTCTGGGGGCCAGAAGCGGCTTTGACCTGGCCTGGGCCGTCTCTCCAAAGCCTTTCTCAGAGGCCCCCTCTGCAGATTTCCATACCTAAAGCTCGCTGGGGTGTCAACCGGGAAATAACAGTTAAGAATCGCTTTTGCATTTGAACAGGGAGGTAGACAGGACCAACCTGGAGGCTCCTTTCCGAATGACTCCTGAGAGCTTTCTGGTCAGTCGCGGACGTCTCGTGACGCTCTTCTCCGTCCTCAGTTTGCAGCCCACGTCGTGTGAAATCAAACGCAGGGCGGCAGAACCCTGAGTGTCCACCAGATTTAAAAAAAAAAAAAAAAAAAAGGAACCGTGGAAGGATCCGTACACGCTCGCGTGGTAACGGTCAGAAATTCTTCACCGTCTGCTCCTGGGCAAATCTCTTGACCACATCTAGATAGAAAACAGACAGCAGAGTCTGGTAACGCCACCCTTAAGAAAACCTGCTAATGTGTGTTTGGAAAATGCAGTGGGGTTGGGATCGTGGCTTTTTCTTATAAAAACACTTGGTGGCCGGGGCGCGGTGGCTCACGGCTGTCATCCCAGCACTTTGGGAGGCCGAGGCAGGTGCATCACCTGCGGTCAGGAGTTCGAGACCAGCCTGGCCGATATGGTGAAGCCCCGTCTCTACTAAAAATACAACAAATTAGCCGGGCATGGTGGTGGGCGCCTGTAACCCCAGCTACTGGGAGGCTGAGGCAGGAGAATCGCTTGAACCGGGAGGCAGAGGTTGCAGTGAGCCAAGATCTCACCATTGCACTCCAGCCTGGGTGACAGAGCAAAACTCTATCTCAAACAAACAAACAAACAAACAAAAGTCTAACTGTGGCCGGGTGCACAGCGGCTCACACCT
>NC_045456.1:22719995-22720815 GCF_002776525.5 Piliocolobus tephrosceles | reverse complement strand
AACAAACAAAAGTCTAACTGTGGCCGGGTGCACAGCGGCTCACACCTATCATCCCAGCACTTTGAGAGACCGAGGCAGGTGCATCACCTGAGGTCAGGCGTTCGAGACCAGCCTGGCCAACATGGTGAAACCCCGTCTCTATGAAAAATACCAAAAATTAGCTGGGCGTGCTGGTGGGCACCTGTCATCCCAGCTGCTCGGGAGGCTGAGGCAGGAGAATCGCTTGAACCCGGGAGGCGGAGGTTGCAGTGAGCTGAAATCGCACCACTGCACTCCAGCCTGGGCGACAGAGCGAGACTCCTTCTCAAAATGAAAGAACAACGACAAGCTAGCAACAAACCTTGGTGACAGGGTTCTTAAATATACACACAAACACACATTTATGCACACACTATGCATTCGCATACACGCACATACATTTGCACACCCCAGCCATACACAACACACATAGTCACTCACACTTTTACACATTCACACAGTTATACCACACGTCCACACCCCCATCCTTATTATATTATACACACGTCTGCAGACACATAGACACACAGTCATACACTGGTACATGCATTCACACACTGCATCTGTACACACAACACACATACACAGTCTCAGACTTGTACACACTCGGAGTCATACAGCATGTGCACGCTCACACGCTTACACACACATGCAGAAACATGCACAGTTATACACGTGTGTGCGTGCATTCACATACTAATGCGAAATGCACACACCCCTCTAAACACACACATTCTCACATTTGCATGCACACAGTCATACAACACAAATCCATTCACACGCTTACACGTATGCAAACACA
>NC_045456.1:22719076-22719985 GCF_002776525.5 Piliocolobus tephrosceles | reverse complement strand
CACACACACCATCATATTTATACACACACTGTCATACAACACAAATCGATTCACACACTTACATGTATGCCGACACATACATGCTGTCTTACACACATACTGTTCCATGCATTTATGCACATACATAGTTTCACACACCCTATCTATACACACAACACACATACACACTCTCAGAATTGTACACAATCAAAGTCATACAACACGTGCACACTCACACCTTTACACACACATGCAGAGCACACATGCACACATACACATGTGTGCATGCATTCACATGCTACACAGATGCACACACCCCATCTAAACACACATACACCCTCACATTTGTACACACAGTCATTCAACACAAATTCATTCACATGCTTGCATGTATGCAGACACATACATGCACACTTATACACACGTGTGCATGCATTCACATATTAATACACAGATGCACCCCATGTAAACACATGTACACCCTCACATTTGTACACACTCACAGTTATACAATACGTCCACTCTCAAACACACTCATATGCGTACACGCACACACAGAGACACATACATACACACTTATGCACAAGTGTACATTCACATATTAATACACAGATGCAGACACCTCATCTGAACACACGTACACCCTCACATTTCTACACACACACAGTTATACAAAACATCGACACTGAAACACACTCACAGGCTTACACACATATGCAGGCACACACATGCACACACACATGTGCGTGCATTCATATATTAATACACAGACGCACGCACCCCATCTAAACCCACATACACCCTCACATTTCTACACACTTACAGTCATTCAACACAAATCCATTCACATGCTTGCATGTATGCAGACACATACATACACTTTTACACACACGTGTGCATGCATTCACATACTAATACACAGATACACAC
>NC_045456.1:22717990-22719066 GCF_002776525.5 Piliocolobus tephrosceles | reverse complement strand
CAACACAAATCCATTCACATACTTGCATATATGCAGGCACATACATGTGTGCATGCATTCACATACTAATACACAGATACACACCCCATCTAAACACACAAACACCCTCACATTTGTACACACTCACACACAGTTATACAATACGTCCACACTCACGTGCTTCTTCTCATGTGTGCAGACACAGATGCATAAACTTATAGACATACTGCACACACACTTATGGACATATTTGTAAGTACAACTATTTATACATAGATTTCACACGTCCCGCCTATACACACCACACATATACCCACTCTCACATACTTCCACACGTTCACACGTGGTCGTATGACACGTCCACACTCACATGCTTATACACGCCTATGCAAACACATACATGCACGCATATACACACACTGGTACATGCATTCACATGCAAATACACAGAGGCACACACCCCATCTCAACACACATATGCTCTTGCATTTGCACACGCTCACACAGTTATGCAGCAGATCCACAGAGGCAGCCTTATTTACATGTATGCAGAGACACACACACTCATACACACATACATGCATTGAGATGCATACATAGGTTCACACACCTCATCAATATACACAACCCAGGAGGCTGTGGTGGGAGGATCGCTTGAGACCAGGAGTTCGAGACCAGTCGGGGCAACATAGCAAGACCCCATCTCTAAAAAAACAAAACAAACAAAAACATAAAATTAACCAGGCATGGTGTGCATCGTGGTGTGCACCTGCAGTCCCAGCTACTCAGGAGGCTGTGGTGGGAGGATTGCTTGAGACCAGGAGGATGAGACCAGTCGGGGCAACATAGCAAGACCCCATCTTTATAAAAACAAAACAAAACAAAAAAATTTAACCAGTCATGGTGGTGCACACCTGTAGTCCCAGCTACCCAGATGGCTGAAATGGGAGGACTGCTTGAGCCCAGGAGTTTGAGACCAGCCTGGATAATGTAGCAAGACCCCATCTCTAAAAAAACCAAACAAAACGAAAATAACGTTAGCCGGGTATGGTGGTGCACACCTGTAGTCCCAGCAACCCAGGAGGCTGTGGTGGGAG
>NC_045456.1:22712169-22717980 GCF_002776525.5 Piliocolobus tephrosceles | reverse complement strand
AAAACAAAACAAACAAAAACATAAAATTAACCAGGCATGGTGTGCATGGTGGTGTGCACCTGTAGTCCCAGCTACTCAGGAGGCTGTGGTGGGAGGATTGCTTGAGACCAGGAGGATGAGACAAGCCTGGGCAACATAGCAAGACCCCATCTCTACAGAAAATAAAATGAAACTAAAAATAAAAGGCTGGGCATGGTAGCTTATGCCTGTAATCCCAGCACTTTGGGAGGCCGAGGCAGGTGGATCACAAGGTCGGGACTTTGAGACCAGCCTGGCCAACATGCTGAAATCTGGTCTCTACTAAAACTGTAAAAATTAGCCAGAGGCAGTGGCACACACGCCTGCAATCCCAGCTACTCAGGAGGCTGAGGCAGGAGAATCGCTTCAACCTGGGAGGCGGAGGTTGCAGTGAGACGAGATTGTGACGTTCCACTCCAGCCTGGGTGACACAGCAAGACTCCATCTCAAAAAATAAATAAACAAATACATAAATAAATGAAAATAAAATAAAATTAGCCAGGCACGACGGTGCACACCTGTAGTCCCAGCTACCCAGGTGGCTGAAATGAGAAGATTGCTTGAGAGCAGGAGGGACGAGACCAGCCTGGACAACATAGCCACACCTCGTCTCTACAAAATAAATAAAGAAATTAGCCAGGCGTGGCGGCTCATACCTGTGTCCCCAGTTATTCAGGAAACTGAAGCTAAAGGATTGCATGAGCCCGGGAGCTTGAGGCTGCAGTGAGCTGTGATCTTGCCAGTGCACTCCAGCCTGCAGCCTGGTCAACAGAGCAAGACCCTGTGTCTAAAAAGAAAATTATCTATTTTCTATTTATCTATTTAATTAAATTATCTATTTAATTAATTAAAGGAAAAAGAGTCCAGGGCTTTTTTTTTTTTCTTCTTCTTCTTCTTCCTATATTCTCAGAGAGTCTCACAGGAACGTATCTGCAAACCCAGCAGGTACCTGGAGATCAAAGAAAGGTGCAACGTCTCCTAACTTCCACCACGTTGCTTCTGTTGACTTTGGGTTGAGCCTTCTTCTCCCAGACAATGAGAGGGAGAGATGGCACCGTCAGGACTCCTGTGAGAACCAACTGTCACATTCAGGGGGCCAATGAACACAGAACTCACGTCTTTTTTTTTTTTTGAGATGGGGTCTCGCTGTGTCGCCCAGGCTGGAGTGCAGTGGTGTGATCTCGGCTCCCTGCAACCTCCACCTCCCGGGTTCAAGTGATTCTCCTGCCTCAGCCTCCTGAATAGCTGGGATGACAGGCGCCCGCCACCACGCCCGGCTAATTTTTGTAATTTTACTAGACACGGGGTTTCACCATGTTGGCCAGGCTGGTCTCGAACTCTTGACCCTGTGATCCACCCGCGTTGGCCTCCCAAAGTGCTGGGATTACAAGTGTGTGCGATTGCACCTGTCCCACACACTTCTTACGGTGGGAGCTGAGGCGTATAAGGGCTTCCAAGATGCTTTGCTATGCTAAGCACTTTGTTTTTCTGAGGCAGCGTCTCGCTGTGTCACCCAGGCTGGAGTGTGGTGGCGCGATCTCAGTTCCCTGCAACCTCCGCCTCCCGGGTTCAAGCGATTCTCCTGCCTCAGCCTCCTGGGTAGTTAGGATTACAGGCGCCCGCCACCACGCCCAGCTAATTTTTGTATTTTTAGTGGAGACGGGGTTTCCCCATGTTGGCCAGGCTGGTCTCGAACTCCTGACCTCAGTTGATCCACCTGCCTCAGCCTCCCAAAGTGCTCAGATGACAGGCCTGAGCCACTGCACCTGTCCTACACACGTCTTATGATGGGAGCTGATGTTTATAAGGGCTTCCAAGGTGCTTTCCTGTGCTAAGTACTTTGCTTTTTTTGAGGCCGAGTCTCACTCTTTCGTTCAGGCTGGAGCACGGTGGCACCAACCAGGCATGACCGTGGCCTTAAACAGAAGGCGATGTCACCTCGGCGGGTTCCGTAGCTGATGTTTTATCGCCGGAAAACCTGATCCTTGCATCAGTAACGTGATTTGCAAAATCCGATTAGCCACATGCGCGTATGGCATACGTGGGTCTCTTACCAGATTTGCAGTGTCTCTTAAGACATTGCACGACCACCGATGCAATGCGCAGCAGGTGAGTTAACAAGGCAGGGGAATCAGTAACGCAATGATGCCACAGTCAGGGCCAGGCGAGGGGCTGCCGGTCGTGGCCCAGGATTCCTGGAATCAATTAGCCAAGCGGAGCTGCTGAACGCAGGAGGAGGATGCATTAGAAGAGCCTCACGGTGTGTGGGGAAAATAGGCTCAACCTCCTGGGCTGAAATCTTCCAGGTCGGTGGGACGACAGGATTTGGCACCAACACACCTGGCTGATTTTTAAAATGGTTTTCGTGTTGTAGAAACAAGATCTCGCTGTGTTGCTCAGGCTGGTCTCAAAGTCCCGGCCTCAAGTGATCCTCCCACCTCAGCCTCCCAAAGTGTTGGGATGACAGGTGTGAGCCACCGTGCCCAGCCCAGGAATGAGGTTTCATTCTTCACAGCACATTGTTCCAGGTCAAAGGTAATCCCACAACCCCCCGTAAATCTCCGTCGGGAGCCACTGAAATCTCTTCCTTTGGAAAAAGCAACTTACCCTGTGTCTCCCAAAACAGACACGTTCGTGTTTTGAGCGGACTATAGTTCAACCCACTACAGTTATATCCAGTTCCTTCTAGAGGCTCTAGGGGAGGATCCTTCCTGCCTCTCCCAGCTCCTGGGGGCTCCAGGCGTCCCTGGGCTTGTGGCTGCATCACTCCAGTCTCTGCCTGGGAGGCAGAGGTTGCAGGGAGCTGAGATCCCAACACCACACTCCAGCCTGGAGAACACCGTGAGACACTGCCTCAAAAAAACAAAGTGCTTAGCACAGGAAAGCTACCTGTGAATGGGACTTTACTTGGACATAAGGTGTTTGCAGATGGAATTCAGTCAGGAAACTTGACATGAGGTCATCCTGCGTTAAGTCAACACTGAACCCAAAGAGGAATGTCCTTCTAAGAGACACAAGAGGAGACACAGACACAGAGGAGGAGGCCACGTGGAGACGGAGGCGGAGACTGGAGTGATGCGGCTGCAAGCCCAGGGACGCCTGGAGCCCCCGGGAGCTGGGAGAGGCAGGACGGATCCTCCCCTAGAGCCTCTAGAAGGCATCACACCCAACTGAAATGGGTGGAATGGTGACTTCCAAAAACTACGTTCATGTCCTAACCTCCAGAACTTACGAATGGGACCTCATTTGGAAATGAGGTCTTTGCAGGTGCAATTAAGCAAAAGCTCTCAAAATGAAATCATTCTGGATTAGGGTAGACCCTAAATCCAAGGACAGGTGCCCTGCTAAGAGACAGAAGAGGAGACACAGACACACAGGAGGAGGCCACGTGGAGACGGAGGCAGAGACTGGAGTGATGTGGCCACAAGCCCAGGGACGCCTGGAGCCCCCGGGAGCTGGGAGAGGCAGGAAGGATCCTCACCTAGAGCCTCCGGAGGGAGCACGACCCTGAGACACCTTCATCTCAGACTCCTGGATGCCAGGACTGAGACAGGAAAAATTCTTGTAAAAGCTTCTGGGTTTGGGGTCATTCGTGTGGCAGATGTAGGATATGCCAGTCGTCAGTGCGATGGATGCTTCCTGACAGGCAGCTCTGCAGGGAAAGGCAGGAGCAACTGGTTACCAGGGTGACTTCACCTTTCTGCATAAAAGCCCGTTCAAGGATCACATCAAATGTGTTTCTGTTTTTTTTTTTTTTCTTTTTTGGAGACGGAATCTTGCTCTGTCACCCAGGCTGCAGTGCAGTGGCGCGATCTCGGCTGACTGCAACCTCTGCCTCCTGGGTTCAAGTGATTCTCCTGCCTCAGCCTCCTGAGTAGCTGGAATTAAAAGCACCTGCCACCATGCCCGGCTCATTTTTGTATTTTCGGTAAGCACACGGTTTTGCCATGTTGACCAGGCTGGTCTTGAACTCCTGACCTCAGGTGATCCACCCGCCTTGGCCTCCCAAAGTGCTGGGGTGACAGGCGTGAGCCACCACGTCTGTTGTGTTGCTGTTAAGACTCGTGAATCCATGGTTTTCCCTGAGCTCTGTCCTCTTAACTTTTGCTTTTTTAGCTCTCCGGTACTACAAGCACCCTTTACTTTTTGTATTTCACTTTTTATCTCTTTTATTCTCTCCTCTGGGTGTCCGCAACCACCCGGCTGACTCGGCTCTGAACTCTGCAAGACAAATATTCAGCTTCCTCGCCAGAAAAGGAAAAAGAAAAAAAAAAAAAATTTCTGGACGGCATTTCTTGCCTTAAATAAAAAACTGCTTATTCACCTCCATGTGGGAGAAAGCTGTTATTATCACACGTATATTTCGGGCCCCGGGTAAGCCGAGAACGTCTTTTTAGAATCCCATAAATCCAACCCCCGAAAGGATAAGTTCCTCAAACATGAAATTGGGTCCTCCACGGCTTTTCATTACAGGGTTTCAAAAAAATAAATGGTGTTTCCGTTTGTTATTTATGTGCTCCTGGAATGTAATGGTGGCGATGATGAATATTGAATTTCTGAATTTATTCTAAAAAGACACTTCATAAATATTGAACAGAGCTATTATCCACAGGTATCTCCATTTATTTTATGAAAATGGAAATTCAGAAATCGTCAATAAAAGCATACTGTGTATTTTGAGAGGGCCCTGGGGGATGGAGAAGAATACAGATTTTTTTTTTTTTTTTTGACTCCCCTGCCCTGTCTTCTCTTCCACAGCTGCATTTGAACCCAGTACAATCACTCTGATGGCTTTAGAGGAATATCCCCAACGGTGATCTCGATGAATCCGGGAAACATTTGATCAATAAGTGGATGTGAACAGGGATATTCAGAACAAGCCCCGTTTGCACTTTAATTTTCCAACAGGGCAGAAGCACTTGCAAATATTGATAACACCCGTTTCCAATCAGACCTGATTTGTGGGTAGATTCCTTTCAGGTTTTTTTTTTTTTTTTTTTTTGAGATGGAGTCTGGCTCTGTTGCCCAGGCTGGAGTGCAGTGGTGTGATCTCGGCTCACTGCAACCTCCACCTTCCGGATTCAAGCAGTATTCCTGCCTCAGTCTCCAGCGTCGCTCGGATTACAGGCACCTGCCACCACACCTGGCTAATATCTGTATGTTTAGTACAGACGAGGTTTTGCCATGTTCCCCGAGCTGGTCTCGAAATCCTAGTCTCAGGTGATCCACCCGCACTGGCTTCCCAGAATGCTGGGATGACAGGAGTGAGCCACTGCTCCCAGCTCCTTTTACCTCTTTTTTTTGTTTTGTTTTGTTTTGAGATGGAGTCTGGCTCTGTCGCCCAGGCTGGAGTGCAGTGGCACAATCTCAGCTCACTGCAGCCTCCACCTTGCAGATTCAAGCAATTCTCCTGACTCAGTCTCCTGAGTACCTAGGATGACAGGCGTCCACCACCATGCCTGGCTGATTTTTGTATTTTTAATAGAGATGGGGTTTCACCATGTTGGTCAGGCTGGTCTCGAAGTCTTGAGCTCAGGTGATCCACCTGCCTTGGCCTCCCAAAGTGCTGGGATGACAGGCGTGAGCCACCGCGGCTGGCCAGAATGCCCCAAATTTTAAACCAGTAACCCATGGTGGGAGTCCCTGGAAATCCAGAGTTCTGATATAGAATAACTCAGGATGACAGACACCCGCCACCACGCCTGGTTAATTTGGTATTTTCAGTAGAGACGGGGTTTCACCATGGTGGCCAGGCTGGTCTCGAACTCCTGACCTCAACTGATCTGCCTGCCT
>NC_045456.1:22698304-22702169 GCF_002776525.5 Piliocolobus tephrosceles | reverse complement strand
AGAAAATAAGGAAGGAAGGAAGGAAGGAAGGAAGGAAGGAAGGAAGGAAGGAAGGAAAGACGGAAGGAAGGAGAGAAAGAAAGAAGGAAGGAAAGGCCTTCTCTCTGGTGCTATATTCACTATTTAAGGCATGTGTCCGTGGAAGCGCAAACCTCGACATCACACAATACACCCATGAAACAAACGTGCACACGTGCCCCCTGAATCTAAAATAAAAATGAAAAAAGAAACCGCTTTCCACCAGCTAATTTTTTGTTTGTTTGTTTGTTTTTTGTATTTTTTAGTAGAGACGGAGTTTCGCCCTGTTAGCCGGGATGGTCTCGAACTCCTGACTTCCGATGATCCACCCACCTCAGCCTCCCAAAGTGCTGGGATTCCAGGTGTGAGCCACCGGGACTGGCCTTTTGTTTATTTGTTTTGTTTTGTTCTGTTTTTTTGAGATGGAGTCTCCTCTGTCACCCAGGCTGGAGGGCAGTGGCCTGATCTTGGCTCATGGCAACCTCTATCTCCCGGGTTCATGCGATTCTCCTGCCTCAACTTCCCGAATTTTTCTCCTTCTCACGTTCTCAGCATTTCCCAGGGAAGGGAGAGCCCCTCCCAACTCCATCTCCCTTGTGAAGCCTGTTAGTGCCTGCACTTCCACTTTGAAAAGTCACGTCAACGCGGCCTGAGCGTTCCCTCATCTTTGCTGAAAAGATCTTTTTAATTAACTGCATTGTGTTTAGCGCAAGGAGAAGGAGGATCGGGGTGGAAATGTGGAATGGAAACCTCATCCGTGTGCGTGTGTGTGTGCGTGTGTGTGGAAAGCCGTTTCTTTGTGGTCGCCGGTGAATTGGAACGCCAGGCTGGCGAAAGCAAATAATGCTGTTGCCTCATCGTCATATTGTCACTGGATAAGTTTTCCTGCGGTGCAGAGAAGCTCCTTCTGATACAATGCAGTGTGGAGAGAGCACCCAAGAAGCCGTTGTTTCGGAACCCAAACAAACAAAAGCTTTTGCAAACCCCCCTGTCTCAAGCTTTTGCAAACCCCCCTGTCTCAAGCTTTGCAAACCCCCCGTCTCAAGCTTTTGCAACCTCCCCTGTCTCAAGCTTTTGCAAACTCCCGTATCTCAAGCTTTTGCAACCCCCTGTCTCAAGCTTTTGCAACCCCCCGTCTCAAGCTTTTGCAAACCCCCCTGTCTCTAATTTCATTTTAGAAAATTAGATACTCGGAATTTTGCCTAAGATAACTGTATTAACGGGATGCAATTTGCTGTAGGTTGCTAGCTTTCCTGCATGAGGTCCCTTAATAAAAAGTGTCAGTTAAAATGAAAATACAGCTTGGGTAATTAAATTTAATTGGATCTTGTCACTTTACATCCGCTTCGTTTTGGAGGATTTCTACGGAATTGCAGTCACCCGGTTTGCTAATTTCTTTATGGCAAGCTGCTGCGGAGAAGCTGACCCTCCTCTAATAAAGTGAGACCCTGTTTTTGCCAGGAGTCTGAACGCTGGTCGTGACGGTAAACAAAGAAAAGGGAACGACCGGCTTCGGGTCGGAAAAGAGGGGGATGGAGTTATCTGCGGGTGATTCGCTTGTAATCCCAGCTAGCGATGTTGTGACCACTTGCAGGGGAGATCCCAGCTCTGAGAAAAGGCCGTGGTTTTTGCACCAGAAAGGATGGCCATCCCGGCCACAGAATATTCGCAGATGTTTCTTCTAGACACTGTGACCACCTACAGGGCAGGCACCATTTCCTCGGAGAGAGCTAGGGAGAATGTACGAGTCTGTTATTGGTATTCTAACAAGTTCCCACCAACAGAGTGGCTAAAAGCGACACGCTCGTATTTTGCCTGACGGTTCTGGAGGCCAGATCTCCCACATCAGCCTCTCTGCGCTGCTGCTACGGAGGGGTGTGCAGGACTGGCTTCCTTCTGTAGCTTCCAGGGGGACAATCTGTGCTTGGTGTTTTCTGGGTCCTAAAGGAAATCCACAACCCTTGTCTCCTGGCCACGCATCTCCATTCCTTCTTCCTCTTCTGTCTCCTAGTCTCCGTCTGTCTTCAACACACAAAGACCGTTGGGATTCCGTCGGCCTACCTAGATCAGCCCAGGTCACCTGTCCCTCTGCCCTTAACCGAACCACGTCTGCAAAGCACCTGTTGCTGTGAGCGCTCACAGGCTCGTAGCTCCTGGAGACTGAGACCTGGGTATCTTTGGAGGTACATGGAGAATGTGAGGCCTCTGAGCCCAAGCTTAGCCATCGTATCCCCTGTGACCTGCACGTATCCATCCAGACGGCCTGAAGCAATGAAAGATCCACAGAAGAAGTGAAAATCGCCTTGACGGATGACACTCCACCATTGTGATATGTTTCTGCCCCACCCTAATGTACTTTGCAATCGTCCTCAATCCTGAACAAGGTTCTTTGTAATTTCCTCCCATCTTTGAGAAAGTATTTCGTGAGATCCAGCCCCTGCCCACAAAACCTTGTTCCTAATGCCACCACCTATCCCCAGACCTCTAAGAACGAATCCTAATCCCATCACCCTTTGCGGAGTCTCTTTTCAGACTCAGCCCGCCTGCACCCAGGTGAAATAAACAGGTTTGTTTGCTCACACAAAGCCTGTTTGCTGGTCTCTTCACACGGACGCGTGTGACAGACACAGATTCCAGCCAATATCGGTCACTGAGGGGTTGGGAAGGGGGGGATGAATGCCAAAAACTGTCCTTCACACGTTGGCCACGGGACCCCAGGTCACCTGCCATCTCCCCTTGACTGAGTCACTTCTGCAAAGCATCTGTTATGAGGGTTCACATGCTCGTAGCTTCTAGGGATGGGGACCTGGGTGTCTGTGGAGATCCTCATGCAGTTGATTCCGGGGAATAGAGAGATTCCAGCCAATATCGGTCAATGAGGGCTTGGGAAGGAGGGACGCCAAAAACTGGTCTTCACACGTTGGCCAGGGGACCCCAGCAACTGCCTCACAGCCGCTGATCCCTTCTGCTGGCTCACAGGACATTTTATTCTGGGGCCGGAGGATTTGCATTTCCCGCCACAGTTCTGCAGGCACAGCATCCAAAAATCCAGAATGTTGGATGCATAGAGAGAATGGGCTTATACCGAAGTCTTCAGATTGTAAAAGTTAAAGGAGAGGGCCTGGGTGCAGTGGCTCACCCCTGTCATCCCAGCAGTTTGGGAGGCCGAGGCAGGTGGATCGCTTGAGGTCAGGAGTTCGAGACCAGCCTGGCCAACATGGTGAAATCCCGTCTCTACTAAAAATACAAAAATTAGCCGGGCTTGATGGCGTGCACCTGTCATCCCAGCTACTGGGGAGGCTGAGGCAGGAGAATCGCTTGAACCCAGGAGACGGAGGTTGCCATCAGCTGAGACCGCACCACTGCACTCCAGCCTGGTCAACAGAGCCAGACTCCATCTGAAACAAAACAAAATATTTAAGGAAAGGATTGCCAAAGCCCTTAGATAATCCTCCTTGGAGACAATTGCCCAATTGCCCAGATTTCACATTTGTTTCTATATGAACGAATAGATGGATGTACATGGTGGGTGTAGACTGTCGAGTACAGAAACCTCAACATCTACAAAGTCTTCACAGAGGTATGAGCTACACTCTAAAAAAAAAAAAAAAAACACTTTGGGAGGCGGAGGCAGGAGGATCATTTGAGCTCAGGAGTTCGAGATCAGCCGGGACAACACAGTGAGACCACCGCCCCCTGTCTCTACCGAAAACAATTAAAAAAAATTTACCGAGAATAGTGGCACTCACTTGTAGGCCAGCTACTTGAGAGGCTGAGGTGGGAGGATCACTTGAGCCAATCTTCCTTCCTTCCTTCCTTCATTCTTTCCCTGCCTCCTTCCTTCCTT
>NC_045456.1:22684722-22698294 GCF_002776525.5 Piliocolobus tephrosceles | reverse complement strand
CTTCCTTCCTTCCTTCCTTCATTCTTTCCCTGCCTCCTTCCTTCCTTCCTTCCTTCCCCTCTTTCTCTTTCTTGCTACATTTCCTTCTTTCCTTTCTTCTGTTCGTTTTTCTTTCTTCCTTCCTCTCTCCCCCTTTCCTTTCCTTCTTCCTTTCTTAAAAACAAATAATGACATTAAAAACAAACAAAAGAAATGAATTAATAAAATGAAAACAAAAAGGGTTTTACTTTATATTATTATTATTATTATTATTTGAGATGGAGTCTCACTCTCTCGCCCAGGCTGCAGTGCGGTGCTGTGATCTCGGCTCATGGCAACCTCCACCTCCCGGGTTCAAGCGATTCTTCTGCCTCAGCCTCCTGAGTAGCTGGGATGACAGGTGCACGCCACCACGCCCGACTGATTTTTGTATTTTTAGTAGAGATGGGGTTACACCACTTTGGCCCCTTGCTGGGTAAGAGGGTCCCCTGCCATCCCTCCCAGCGTGTCTGGGAGCCTCCATCTGCGGAAGGACGCAGTGACTGTCTGTCTCCAGTTGTGCTAACCCACCATCCCTGCACCGCTTTGTCTGTAGACTCCAAGCCGTGTAGGAAGTCGCTTTTGACAGCCCAGCATATCACGTCTTCTGTAAACCCTTCTAATTTATAGAGGGTCTCAGGTTTAATCTTGCACATTCTCCTGCCGTATCTTAAATTACGAATCATTTTAATGACACGTTAAAAAAAATAACAAGCAAATCTTAGATGATATCCTTATCGCCTATTTTAATACAATTTCCTAAATCAAACATCGTACGGAAGCTCCTATAAAAAACGTACGCCTAGGAAGAAATTAAAGTAGTGTGTACTTAGGGTGACCGACGTTACACGGATAGACGTATCAGGTCTTTAATTTTATACAAACGAGCTTCTCTTCGTATTAAAAGATGCACCTGGCTTTTCGAATTACAGACTCTTTGGATCCACATATGCAGACACGTCTTTGGAATCGTAAATACTAGCTAGCAACAATCCTACTTTCAATTTCAGGTTTTAATCGGGTCTTATACCACGTGCTTTTTTTGTTGTTGTTGTTTTGTTTTTTTTTTTTTTGGTCCCACATACTCAGGATTTTTGAGACGGAGTCTCGCTCTGTCACCCAGGCTGGAGTACAGTGGCCGGAGCTCAGCTCACTGCAACCTCCGCCTCCCGGGTTCAAGCGATTCTCCTGCCTCAGCCTCCTGAGTATGTGGGATTAATAGGCACCCGCCACCATGCCTGGCTAATTTTTTGTGTTTTTAGTAGAGATGAGGGTTCGCCATGTTGGCCAGGCTGGTCTCGATCTCCTGACCTCATGATCCACCTGCCTCGGCCTCCCAAAGTGCTGGGATGACAGGTGTGAGCCACCGCGCCCGGCCTAATTCCTGTTTTTGCAAACCCGTCTGTGCATTGGACTTTGTTAGCACAGTCCTACGATACTGATGAGGATGGTGATCTTAAATCATAGCTTTCTGCCTGTTTAGAAGGCAATGTAAACATGAATGAAATGAATCTGATATTTGTGCAGCGCCCTCACCAGCCGTCTAACCAGGCGTCTTAGACGTGGTCACAAGCCCTTATTAGCAGCAGCTCCAGGCACCCATGGCCTCCCACACCCAGAAAACAAATTTACACTTTGACCACCAAAATTTAAAGTTATGTGGCTGTACCCGCCTTGTTGGAATTTCCAAGGAACAGAGGAGCTCCTGTTTTACAAGTTTATTGCACGATGACATACTTTAATTTTATACAAACGCGCTACTCTTCGTATTAAAAGATGGTATATAGTGGAGAGAGGATGTTGGGACGTTGGAAAAAAAATCTCTTGGAAAGAGAGAGTCTTTTTTAACTGGGGATAAACAGGTACCAGCCTCTTGCTATCCATTTGGGAGCACGCTTTTTTAAATATTTGAGACAGGGTCTGGCTATGCTGCCCAGGCAACAGTGTGAGGTGCAATTACAACTCACGGCAGCCTCGACCTCCTGGGCTCAAGCAATCCTCCTGTCGCAGCCTCCTGAGTAGCTGGGACTACTGGCGTGTGCCACCAAAGTCAACTTATCTTTATCGTTTACTTTTTGCAGAGGTTGGGTCTTGCTACAATGCCCAGGCTGGTCTCAAACTCACAGGCTCAAGCAATCCTCCTGCCTCAGCCTCGTGAGTAGCTGGGACTACTGGTCTGTGCCACCAAAGTTAGTTAATCTTTCTTTTTTACTTTTTGCAGAGGTTGGGTCTTGCTACATTGTCCAGGCTGGTTTCAAACTCACAGGCTCAGGGAATCCTCCTGCCTCAGCCTCTTGAGTAGCTGGAACTACTGGCGTGTGCCACCAAAGACAGCTCAACTTTCTTTTTACTTTTTATAGAGGTGAGGTGTTGTTACATTGTCCAGGCTGGTCTCAAACTCATAGGCTCAAGCAATCCTCCTGCCTCAGCCTCCTGAATAGCTGGGACTACTGGCGTGAGCCACCAAAGTCAGCTAACCTTTATCATTTACTTTTTGCAGAGGTTGGGTCTTGCTACATTGTCCAGGCTGGTTTCAAACTCACAGGCTCAAGCAATCCTCCTGCCTCAGCCTCCTGAGTAGCTGGGACTACTGGCGTGTGCCACCAAAGTCAACTTATCTTTATCATTTACTTTTTGCAGAGGTTGGGTCTTGCTACAATGCCCAGGCTGGTCTCAAACTCACAGGTCAAGGATTTCTCCTGCCTCAGCCTCCTGTGTAGCTGGGACTACAGGCTTGTGCCACCACCGTCAGCTAATTTTTTATTTTTTACTTTTTGTAGAGGTGGGGTCTTGCTACATTGCCCAGTCTGGTCTCACACTCAGAGGATCAACCGATCCTCCTGCCTTGGCCTCCCAAAGTGCTGGCATGGCAGGCATGAGCCACCACATCCTGCCAGTTTGAGCCAGTTTTATTCCCATGTCCCAAAGCCTCATTGGACCAACGACTGGGCACTTCATTCCTTCTTCCCCAAGAACTGAAGCGGACAGGTTTTGTCACGGATGTTGCATGTTAGTGCTGAGATCTGTCAGTAGAGAAAGGTGCACGCCCGCCTTTTTGGGGCACACACACACACACAGACACACAGACACTGTGTCTCTCACTGGCTCTTGACTTCTAACCATCAAAGCTGGGTGCATGCATGGCCCCGGGATCCCAAGCATCCCTCAGGGGCTGACACCGATTGTGTAGTCTTCTGGTCAACCACTCAGTAAGTTCTTCCTCAGGCTCCTTGCTTTCCTTGGCCACCATCCCCATTCTAAAGCTTCCGGGGACTCTCCTGTCCTGGTTGCAATGATGCCCCAGGACTCTTGGGGACAGGGGATTCCATTGGGACTCGCCAAAGAATGAGAAGGGTAGCAAGATAGTTAGATCATAGCTAAATAGATAATAGGTAAATGATAAGTAGGTAGATGAAAGAGAGTAGGTAGACGGTAGATGATAAGTAGGTAGATGAAAGAGAGTAGGTAGACGGTAGATGATAAGTAGATAGATGAAAGAGAGTAGGTAGACGGTAGATATAGATGATAGATAGATAATAGGTAAATGATAGGAAGATAGTAGGTAGATGTAGATTAGATAGATAGGCAGATGATAGAATGAGAGTGGATGAATAAATAGGTGATAGATAGATAGATAGATAGATAGATAGATAGATAGATAGATAGGTAGATAGATAGATAGATGACAGGATGTAATGGATAAAAGATAGATAGATGATAGATATACAGATGATAGAATGTGAGCGGATGAATATATAAAAGATAGATAATAGGATGTGAATTTACAAATAGATAATAGATGGATGGATGGATAGATAGATAATAGGATATGAGTGGATGAATAGATAGATAAACAGATGATAGGATGTTAGTGGATGAGTAGATAGATAGATAGATAGATAGATAGATAGATAGATAGATAGTTAGATAGATAGATAGACTGATAGATTGATAGATGTGATGGTGGATGGATAGGTGGATGAACAGATAGATGCATGGATAGGTGAATAGATAGATACTAGAGAGATGTGATGTGATGGATGGATGGATGAATAGACTGATAGATTGATCAATAGATAAATAGATAGATGATAGATGGATATCTATTAATAGATATGACAGAGAGTAGATAGACAGATGATGGATAGATGGATAGCTATTAGTAGATAGACAGGAAGATGATAGAATGCAAGTGGATGAATAGATAGATGATAGATAATATATAGATAAGATAGATACATAAATAGATAGATACACAGATACACAAATAATAGGATGTAATGGATAAAAGATAGATATACAGATGACAGAATGTGAGTGGATGAATAGATAAGTGATAGATAGATAGATAATAGGATGTTAGTGGATGAATAGATAGGTGATAGACAGATAATAGGATATGAATGTATGAATAGGTAGATAATAGATGAATGGATGGCTAGATAGGTATACACAGACACACAGATAATAGGATGACTGGATGAATAGATAGATAGATACAAAGATAGATAGATAGATAGATAGATAGATAGATAGATAGATAGATGATAGATAGATAACAGGATGAGTGGATGACTAGATAGATAGATAGATAGATAGATAGATAGATGATAGATAGATAACAGGTTGAGTGGATGAATAGATAGATAGATAGATAGATAGATAGATAGATAGATGATAGATAGATAACAGGATGAGTGGATGAATAGATAGATAGATGGATAGATAGAAAGATAGATAGATAGATGATAGATCGATAACAGGATGAGTGGATGAATAGATAGATAGATAGATAGATAGATAGATAGATAGATAATAGATAGATAACAGGATGAGTGGATGAATAGATACATAGATAGATGTGATGGTGGATGAATAGATAGATACATGGATAGATGCATAGATAGATACTAGATAGATGTGATGCATGGATGGATGGATAGATTGATAGATCGATCAATAGATAGATATGGTAGATGATAGATAGATAGGTAGGTAGGTAGATAGATAGATAGATAGATAGATAGATAGATAGATAGATAGATAGATAGACCTTCATGAAAAAATTCCCTACATTTTAGTAGAATGTACTAGGATCTTATCCCTGGGGACACTAAAACCTAAGCTGAGATTTGAGTCAACAACACAGTGACTGTTTTCCAGGACGTGGCGTCTGCTGATTCTGGGGTCGGGACTGAGGGAAGGCAGGAATTTTGTCCTCTTCCAGAAGGACGCTTCTTTGCAAATGGTTCTTGGGGGGGAAGTTTACCTCTGGTTCTTTGGTATACGTCTGCATCTCAAGGGACATTTCTATCTCCACCTAGGACTGAATTCCTCTTGGATCAGTCTCAAAATCATGGTGTTTCTCTTCAGTTTCGTGGCTGGAGGGGGTGGGAGTTGGAGGGGTGGACACACCTGTCCTCGGGACAGAGTCAGCAAGGAAATCAATGTACTCCTAGTTCCCTAGTGGAGAGTCTAGCAATTTAACCTGAGAGGTTGGAGACTACCTATTCTATTTTCATGGGCAGTCTTGGATTTAGGACCCCACGAAAGAAACTCGCGAAATGCAAAGAATAGATGTAGAAAATGACCAAGAAAGAAAACACCTCAAAAATCAGTTTTAGGATCAGCCCAGGTTAAAAACACAGCACACCAGCCGGGCGCAGTGGCTCACGCCTGTCATCCCAGCACTTTGGGAGGCCAAGGCGGGGGGATCACCTGAGATCACGAGTTTGAGACCAGCCTGGCCAATGTGGTGAAAGCCTGTCTCTACTAAAAATACAAAAATTACCCGGGCGTGCTGGTGTTCACCTGTAATCCGAGCTACTCAGCAGGCTGAGGCAGGAACATTGCATGAAAGCAGGAGGCAGAGGTTGCAGTGAGCTGAGATGGTGCCACTGCATTGCCTGGGGGACAATGCTAGTGTTTGTCTCAACAAGCAAAACAAAAACAAACAAGAAGACCACACAACATAATTCATTTGAACTCATTCTTAGTCATCTTTCTGAGATTAGAAAACCCCGAATTCTGATTCACTGGGATAGGGCCGAGACAGAAATCCAGGCGAGTTTGAAAAGCGTGTAAATCAGCTCAGACATTTCCAAGCACACACGGGGATTAAAACTCAGCCAACAGCTCTTCGCTGTTGGGCTGCTTGATGACATGGACTTTGATGAAAAGATGAAAGCGCGTTGAAATTGTGGTGTTCGGTGGGCGAACTCTTCTGTTCAGAGGTTTCCTGTAGCTGAGATATTCTCCTGTGTCTTGTCTCGGCCTTTCCTTTCACGTATTTGCAGAGAATGAAAAGTTGAAGAATTTGACTTCGCTGCGGGGGTTCATTGGTGCAATGGATAAGGTAGACTGTTGACGGGAAGGAACCTCTGAAAACGAAGCCATTGGCTGTGGCTCTCAGAGCTAAGATAAAATAGAAGACGTCGTGAAGACCAAAGAGAGGAGAAGAGCCAGTGACAGTGGAATGGACAGTCCCAGACAACACCCTGGCTGAGGGAGGAAGATGCGTGGATTTCGCTGATAAGAGACTGTAGGATTGTAAGACAGATGTACAGAGTGGCTCAGAGAGAAAACTCAGGATCTTTCTCTAGCCTGCTCCCAACATCTGACTTCTTTCTTTCTTTCTTTCTTTCTTTCTTTCTTTCTTTCTTTCTTTCTTTCTTTCTTTCTTTCTTCTTTCTTTCTTTCTCTTTCTTCTTTCTTCCTTCTTTCTCTCTCTCTCCTCTCTTTGTTTCTTTTTTCTTTCTTTCTCTCTTTCTTTTCTTTCTTTCTTCTTCCTTCTTTCTCTCTCTTTCTTCTTTCTTTCTTTTCTTTATTTCTTCTTTCTTTCTTTCTTTCTCTCTTTTCTGTCTTTCTTTTCTTTCTTCTTTTCTTCCTTCTTTCTCTCTCTTTCTCTCTCTCTTTCTCCCTTCTTTCTTTTCTTCTTTCTTTTCTTTCTTTCTTCTTCTTTCTTTCTTCCTTTCTTCCTTCTTTCTTTCTCTCTTTCTTCTTTCTTTCTCTCTTTCTCTTTCTTTCTCTCTCTCTTTCTTTTCTTTCTTCTTTCTTTTCTTTCTTCTTTCTTTCTTGTTTCTCTCTTTCTCTCTTTCTTTCTTCTTTCTTTTCTTCTTTCTTCTTTCTTCTTTCCTTCTTTCTTTCTCTCTCTCTCTCTCTTCCTTCCTTCCTTCCTTCCTTCCTTCCTTCCTTCCTTCCTTCCTTCTTTCCTTGATGGAGTCTCGCTTTCACCCCAGCTGAAGTGCAATGGCATGATCTCAGATCACTGCAACCTCCGCCTCCTGGGTTCTTGCCATTTTCCTGCCTCAGCCTCCTGAGTAGCGAGGATTACAGGCGCCCGCCGCCACACCCGGCTAATTTTGTATTTTTAGTAGAGATGGTGTTTTGCCATGTTGACCAGGCTGGTCTTGAACTCCTGACCTCAGGTGATTCACCTGCCTCAACCTCCCAAAGTGCTTTTTAAACATTTTTTTCAAATTTTTTTTTAGGAGCCTTCAACAGCAGGAACCACATCTGAATTCTAAACCTCTCTTTCCAACTGATTATAACTTTGCCTTCTCTAAGTGTTTGACCCATCAAAGCCAAACTCTGCCTTCCACTGTCTCCCGACGGCACCATCTTGGTTGGCCACTGAAGTAGGCTGAATGGTGATGACCTGGAGAAATAGATCCTTGTCCTAATCCCTAAGAGGCAGAGAGTGTTCACTTAGGTGGCAAAAAGGGTCTTTGCGGATGTGATGAATGAAGAATCTTGAGAGGAAGAATTATCCTGGATTATCTGGGTGGACCCTAAATGCAATGACAGGTGCCCTTCCGGGAGACAGAAGAGGAGACACAGACACAGAGGAGAAGGCCACATGGAGATGGAGGCAGAGACTGGAGTGGTACAGCTGCAAACCCAAGGACACCAGGACACCCCCCAGGAGCTGGGAGAAGCAGGAAGGATCATCCCTGGAAGCCTCCAGAAGAAACTGGATATGGCTGTAGTGAACTTAACCATGGTATCCTCAAAAGATATGTCCACATCCTAATGCTCCAAACCTGTGAACGAGAACTTATTTGGAAATAAGGTCTTTGCAGATGTGATCAAGTGAAGATGAGGTCATTCTGAATTTTTTATGAAGGTCTATCTATCACTTATCTATCTATCTGTGGACCGTAAATCCAATGACATGTGTCTTTCTAGGAGGCAGAAGTGGAGACACAGACACAGAGGAGAAGGTCACTTGGAGATGGAGGAAGAGATTGGATTGATGCGGCCACAAACCCAGGGATGCCTGGAGCCCCCAGGAGCTGGGAGAGGCAGGAAGGATCCTCCCCTAGAGCCTCCAGAAGGAACAGGATACAATTGAAGTGGATTGAACAGTGGCCTCAGTAAGACATATTCATGTCCTAACTCCCAGAACCTGGAATGAGATAGCATTGGAAATAGGGTCTTTGCACATGTAATTAGTTAAGGATCTTGAGAGAAAATCATCCTGGATTAGGGTGGGCTCTAATTCTAATAACAAGTGTCCCTATAAGAGACAGAAGAGGAGACACAGACACAGAGGAGGAGGCCACGTGGAGATGGAGGCAGAGACTAGAGTGATGCGGCCACAAGCCCAGGGATGCCTGGAGCCCCCAGGAGCTGGGAGAGGCAGGAAGGATCCTCCCCTAGAGGCTCCAGGAAGAATCACACACAGTTTCAATGGGTTGGGATGGTAACCTCAAAAGATTTGTCCACATCCTAACCCGTAGACTTGTGAATAGAATCTCATTTAGAAAGAAGGTCTCTGCAGGTGTCATTCAGTTGAGTATCTTGAGATAAGATTACCCTGGATTAGCTGAGCTCTAAATGCAATAACAGGTGTCCTTCTAAGAGACAGAAGAGGAGACACAGACACAGAGGAGGAGGCCACGTGGAGACGGAGGCAGAGACTGGAGTGATGCGGCCACAAGCCCAGGGACGCCTGGAGCCCCCAGGAGTTCGGAGACGCAGAAAGGATCCTCCCCTAGAGCCTCCAGAAGCAACTGGATACAATCGTAATGGATCGAACAGTGGCCTTCCGAAAGACCTGTTTATGTCCTGACCCCAGAACCTGGAATGTGATCGCATTTGGAAATAGGGTCTTTACACACATAATGAGTTAAGGATCTTGAAAGGAAATCATCCTGAATGAGAGTGAGCTCTAATTCCAATAACAAGAGTCCCTGTAAGAGACAGAAGGGGAGACACAGACACAGAGGAGAAGGCCACCTGGAAATGGAGGCAGAGTCCATGTAATTCAGGATAGTCTCATCTTGAAAGCCTGAATTTAACACGCCTGTAAAGACCTTATTTTTAATTAAGGTTACAAATAGTGTCCCGGCAACGGTGCGTTTTAGGGGACATTTGAAACGAATGCAGAGAGTGACAGCTGATTCTTGTAATTATCACAGAAAGGGGATTTTCATTTGCTGCAAGACACAAGAAAGCAGAAATTAAATAGCAGTTTCTTCCACGTTGCTTTGGGCCCTGTTTGATTGCACTTACTGCAACCTCTGATGCTGTGCAGTGAAGGGTTTTGGCTACAAACCTCGAACGGGCTTCCTTCCCCAGGAATTTACGAACTTGCTTGGTGTGTCCATTTGGGCTGCTTCTTTTATTTTATATTTTATTTTATTAACATTTTACTTGATGTATTATTTTATTTATGTTTGATTGTATTCGTATTTTATTTCATTATTTAATTTGATTTTTATTTCATTCTATTTTGTTTGAGACAGGGTCTTACTCTGTCACCCGGGCTGGAGTGCAGTGGCTCGATCACAGCTCACTGCAGCCTCAAATTCCTGGGCTCAAGCAATCCTCCCACCTCAGCCTCCTGAGTAGCTGGGATTACAGGCACTCACCCTCACCACTCCCGACTAATTTTATAATAATTTTCACCTTGTGGTTTCTCTATGGTACCCAGGCTGGTCTCGAACTCCCGGGCTCAAGCAATCCTCCTGCCTCAGGCCTCCCAAAGTGCTGTGATTACAGGTGTGAGCCACTGTGCCTGGCTATTTTTTTTTTTCTTTCAGGTAGAGATGGGGTCTGACTATGTTGCCCAGGCTTGACTTTGTCCTTTTAAATAGCCGACTGGGCTATGTAACGTGACGGTTACGCCTGGTTCCATAGCAGGGGTGTTGGTATGGAATAAAAATCGGGATATAACATCGTTACTTTAAGACGATGGTGTGAAACGTGCTCTCCCCACCCCCTTGTAAGCAGAGACGGGGGAGGTGGCCCCTTGTCCATCTGTGTCTGCAAATCATCCTGGTAGGGACTGTACCTTTGGCCCGTCTTACACGGCCAAAGAATCCCCCTGGTCCCTGGGTGGATAGAGGCTCCTATTTCCGACGCTGGAGGCTACCAGTCCCCGTGCCTGTGAAATTCACCCTCGCAGCACCTGCCTCTGCTTCTGATCTGAACTCCGGACTGATCTGGCTTCGACAAAACCGCCTGCTACACCCCATTCCCATTCAATCCATTACGCGGCTCCCTCCACCAAACTCCTCGTCTCCCTGACTTCTAATTTGACAGTGACAAAGAGCTCCGCGGTGATTTTAAATTTCATAATTTTAATCTGTCAAGCCTGACATTTAATTACTGCCCTCCTCACCTTGCAGCCACGTGCGAGGGCTGCTGTGCGTTTTCCTTTAGAATACATTTTTTTTCTTCCACCCCTGTGGAGGAGTAGACTAATAAATAAATGTATGCATAACTGCCAGGTACAAGACAATGTGCCCGGGATGGTCTATTAGCCCCAAATCTAGACAGATGAGGTTAATCATATTTCCAAGAGCTGCTTTATTGTATTATGAGTGATTAAGCACGGCCTGAGTCCCTGGATGAGACATCCGCTGGAAACGTAAAACAGGAGACCTGCTCTGTGCATTTTCACGTGAGCCGTTAGCAAGGCACACACGGCGGTTGTGGGAACCTTAGGGGAACCCCGAATTGCTGCGCTGCTGGTTGTGGGGTTTGCAAACAGAGCAAGACAGGCAGGGATTGCTAAGAGGCGGCTCTGGGCAGCTGGGGTAGGAAGGATGTTTGGGACAGCTGTGGCCATTCCTTGGGCATCTATGGGAAGAAAGTCTGTGAATAGCAGGTGTAACAGGCTCATCGTAATTAGGTTACCTGTGTGTTGAGACCCTCCACCTTGATTTAGGTCCAAGCTGACTTCTTTTTCTTTTGAGACAGACCCTCGCTCTGTTGCCCAGGCTGGAGTGCAATGGCACAATCTCGGCTCACTGCAACCTCCGCCTCCCGGGTTGAAACGACTCTCCTGCCTCAGCCTCTGGAGTAGCTGGGATGACAGGCACCTGCCACCCCACCTGGCTAATTTTTGTATTTTTAGTAGAGATGGGGTTTCGCCATGTTGGCCAGGCTGGTCTCGAAGTCCTGACCCTGTGATCTGCCCTCCTCGGCCTCCCGGAGTGCTGGGATGACAGGCGTGAGTCATTGGCACCTGGCCCTTATCCCATTATGTTTATGTTCCAATTTTTTTTTTTTTTTTTTTTTTTGAGACAGAGTCTCACTCTGTCACCCAGGCTGGAGTGCAGTGGCACGATCTAGGCTCACTGCAACCTCCGTCTCCCAGTTTGAAGCGATTCTCCTACTTCAACCTCGAGTATCTGGGACTACAGTTGCCCACCAACACACCCGGCTAATTTTTGTATTTTTCGTGGAGATGGGATTTCACCATGTTGTCCAGGCTGGTCTCGAACTCCCGATCGCAAGTGATCCGCCCACTTCATCCTCCCAAAGCCTTCTTTTTGAGTTTGAAAATCAGTCTCAGGGGCTAGAATGCGACTTTCTGAAATGTCACTTTCCACTCATTCATCCATTGACTCCTTCATTCATTCGTTTCATAAGTGAATGTTGGTGGCCGGTCGCGGTGGCTCAGGCCTGTCATCCCAGCACTTTGGGAGGCCGAGGCGGGCGGATCACGAGGTCAAGAGAATGAGACCAGCCTGGCCAACATGGTGAAACCTCGTCTCTACTAAAAATACAAAATATTAGCCGGGTGTGGTGGCAGGTGCCTGTCATCCCAGCTACTCGGGAGGCTGAGGCAGGAGAATCGCTTGAACCCGGGATGCAGAGGTTGCGGTGAGCCGAGATTGCACCACTGCACTCCAGCCTGGGCGACAGAGCGAGACTCTGTCTCACAAATAAAAACATAAATAAATAAGTAAATAAATAAATAAAGGGAGTGTTTGCAGAATTCATCAAAAGGCACATGATAAGACACCCTGCTGGTGCCCCTGGGGTCCTGTTTACACATCCTGGGAAACAGCGAAGGACGTGTGTTTTAAGGAAGAAGGGGTACCTCATTCAGGAACCTAGGAGAGATAACAGCCCAGCGCTTGGGTCTCCGTGGCTGTGGAAGGCGGTGCTGGGGCTGCAGCGGTAAAGTCAATGGCGTCTGCCAGGTGGTGGAGGAAATGCAAAGAGGGAGGCAGGTGCATTCTGGAAACGCAGACAGCCAGATCTCCTGAGGACAGAAAGCAGGGCTGGAGGTGCCTAGTCCTTGGATAGGTGTGGCCAGGGAAGGCAGTGCTGGGGCTGCAGTGGCAACAAGGGCCTCTGTCAGGTGGTGGAGGAAATGCAAAGAGGGAGGCAGGTGCATTCTGGAAATGCAGACAGCCAGATCTCCTGAGGACAGAAAGCAGGGCTGGAGGTGCCTAGTCCTTGGATAGGTGTGGCCAGGGAAGGCAGTGCTGGGGCTGCAGTGGCAACAAGGGCCTCTGTCAGGTGGTGGAGGAAATGCAAAGTAGGAGGCAGGTGCATTCTGGAAACGCAGACAGCCAGATCTGCTGAGGACAGAAACCAGGGTTGGAGGTGCCTAGTGCTTGGATGGGTGTCGCTGTGGAAGGCGGTGCTAGGACTGCGGTGGCAGAGACAAGGGCCTCTGTCAGGTGGTGAAGGAAATGCAAAGAGGGAGGCAGGTGCATTCTGCAAACACAGGAAGCTGGATCTCCTGAAAACAGAAGCCAGGGTCACAGGTATCACGGTGCATCTTGCTGGTCTTTCTCAGCATCTTTTTTTCTTTTTAACTTTTGATTATTTATTATACTTTAAGTTCTGGGTACATGTGCAGAACGTGCAGGTTTGTGACACAGGTATCCATGTGCCGTGGTGGTTGCTGCACCCATCAACCTGTCATCTACATTAGGTATTTCTTCTAATGCTCTCCCTCCCCTAGTCCCCAACCCCCCGACAGGCCCTGGTGTGTGATGTTCCCCTCCCTGTGTCCATGTGTTCTCGTTGTTCAACTCCCACTGATGAGTGAGAACATGAGGTGTTTGGTTTTCTGTTCCTGTGTGAGTTTGCTGAGAATGACGGTTTCCAGCTTCACCCATGTTCCTGCAAAGGACATTAACTCATCCTTTTTCATGGCTGCGTAGTATTCCATGGTGTCTATGTGCCATGTTTTCTTTATCCAGTCTATCATCGATGGACATTTGGGTTGGTTCCAAGTCTAGGTTTTATGTCCCACGTACATTAGGTATGTGTCTTAACGCTATCCCTCCCCTAGCCCTCACC
>NC_045456.1:22683411-22684712 GCF_002776525.5 Piliocolobus tephrosceles | reverse complement strand
CATAGTATTCCATGGTGTCCGTGTGCCACATTTTCTTCATCCAGTCTATCATCGATGGACATTTGGGTTGGTTCCAAGTCTAGGTTTTAAGCCCCACATGCATTAGGTATGTGTTTTAATGCTAACCCTCCCCTAGCTCTCTCCCCCCAACAGGCCCTGGTGTGTGGTGTTCCCCTCCCTGTGTCCATGTGTTCTCATTGTTCAACTCCCACTTATGAGTGAGAACATGCAGTGTTTGGTTTTCTGTTCCTGTATTAGTTGGCTGAGAATGACGGTTTCCAGCTTCACCCATGTCCCTGCAAAGGACAGGAACTCATCCTTTTTCATGGCTGCATAGTATTCCGTGGTGTCTCTGTGCCACGTTTTCTTTATCCAGTCTATCACTGATGGGCATGTGGGTTGGTTCCAAGTCTAGGTTTTAAGCCCCACATGCATTAGATATGTGTCCTAAGGCACTCCCTCCCCTAGTCCCCACCCCCCACAGGCCCCCCCGTGTGATGTTCCCCTCCCTGTGTCCATGTGTTCTCATCGTTCAACTCCCATGTACGAGTGAGAACATGTGGTGTTTGGTTTTCTGTTCCTGTATTAGTTTGCTGAGAATGACGGTTTCCAGCTTCACCCATGTTCCTGCAAAGGACATTAACTCATCCTTTTTCATGGCTGCATAGTATTCCATGGTATCCATGCGCCACGTTTTCTTCATCCAGTCTATCATCGATGGACATTTGGGTTGGTTCCAAGTCTAGGTTTTATGTCCCATGTACATTAGGTATGTGTCTTAACGCTATCCCTCCCCTAGCCCTCACCCCCCGACGGGCCCCACTGTGTGATATTCCCCTCCCTGTGTCCATGTGTTCTCATTGTTAAACTCCCACTTACGAGTGAGAACATGTGGTGCTTGGTTTTCTGTTCTTGTGTTAATTTGCTGAGAATGACGGTTTCCAGCTTCATCCATGTCCCTGCAAAGGACACGAACTCATCCTTTTTCATGGCTGCATAGTATTCCATGGTGTCCGTGTGCCACATTTTCTTCATCCAGTCTCACTGATGGATATTTGGGTTGGTTCCAAGTCTAGGTTTTAAGTCCTACATGTGTTAGGTATGTGTCTTAATGCTACCCCTCCCCTAGCCCTCACCCCCCGACAGGCCCCTGTGTGTGATGTTCCCCTCCCTGTGTCCAAGTGTTCTCATTGTTCAACTCCCACTTATGAGTGAGAACATGAGGTGTTTGGTTTTCTGTTCCTGTGTGAGTTTGCTGAGAATTATAGTTTCCAGCTTCACCCATGTTCCTGCAAAGGACA
>NC_045456.1:22682759-22683401 GCF_002776525.5 Piliocolobus tephrosceles | reverse complement strand
GCTGAGAATTATAGTTTCCAGCTTCACCCATGTTCCTGCAAAGGACAGGAATTCATCCTTTTTCATGGCTGCATAGTATTCCATGGTGTCTCTGTGCCACGTTTTCTTCATCCAGTCTATCACTGATGGGCGTTTGGGTTGGTTCACAATAGCAAAGTGTCAGCACCTTATGCAGGTATGTGTCTATGCCTTCTTCGATGACTAGATGGGAATTCCCTATTTTCCTCCCTGGGGCTAGCCCAGAGATGGGTGACAGGGAGCCACTGTAGCGAGTTCATTGTGTCAGGAAGGACACTTCCCACTTCTCCGACACCCTAGATCCCTGGAACCCTGGGAGCTGCTGACGCACCCAGCCCTGATGCCCGCCCACCTCCAGACTTTGGTTTACTGGGGTGATCTGTTTGTTCTCTTTCTGTTTGAGATGGTGAGAGTGGGTTTCGGTCCTAAGTTTAGGAGTGGTACAGGTAATTTAGGGAGAGGTGCGAGGTGAGAGACATCAGAAGGGTCCTCCAGAGTGGACGGGGGTTTACCTGACAGAGATGAGAGGCCTTGTGACTCCCAGAGGAACCGAACACAATTCAAGACCTTCTTGAATCAGGTTCTGAGGGAGTGGAGGAGGGAGGGGATGACCACCCACTTCTC
>NC_045456.1:22674324-22682749 GCF_002776525.5 Piliocolobus tephrosceles | reverse complement strand
GAGTGGAGGAGGGAGGGGATGACCACCCACTTCTCCCAGGGTCTGAGAGTGGAGGAAGGAGGGGATGACCACCCACTTCTCCCAGGTTTTTAGGGAGTGGAGGAGGGAAGGGATGACCACTCAATTCTCCCAGGGTCTGAGGGAGTGGAGGAGGTCACATCTGGCCGAAATCTCTTTAAAACTTTGATTTGCTGGAGTCAAATGAAGCATCCTTTTAAGCTGATGTCTCAGAATTATGTAGCATCTCTCTGAGTCTTGATGTCCTGTGTCTATAGAACATAAAACTAGTTCGTGTTTAAAATATGCTTCTGGACAGGTGCAGTGGCTCATATCTGTAATCCCAGTACTTTGGGGGGCCGAGGCAGGTGGATCTGTTGAGGTCAGGAGTTTGAGACCAGCCCGGCCAACATGACGAAACCCTGTCTCTACTAAAAATACAAAAATTAGCTGGGCGTGATGGCAGGTGCCTGTAATCCCAGCTACTCGGGAGGCTTTACATATATATATAAAACTTACAGGTATATCCTTCTTCTCCTGGCCCTCCTTTTTAATATCTCTAGGTTTTATTTATTTATTTTTTTGGTCCATATTGCCAGGGTTAGATAATTCTCATTGGTCCTTTTACACAACTGACTCTTTGTTCTCTTGATTTTTCTCTCTGTTGTGTTTATTCTTTAATTCATTAATTTTTGTTATTTCCTTGGGTTTAATTTATCTCTGACTTCGTAAGATGAATTCTTAACTCACTGGCTTTCAGTCTTTCTTCTTTTTTTTACAAAGTAATTCAAAGTAATTCTAAATTCCCCTTACAACTCTGCTTGAGATGCTTTTAAACTCTGACAGGTCATATTTTGATTACCATTCTGATCAAAATAGTTTCTGTTTGCTTTAATTTACTCTTTGACTCATGGCTTATTTGAAAGTAGAGGCCGGGTGCGGTCACTCATGCCTTTAATCCCAGCACTTTGGGAGGCCGAAGCAGGTGGATCACGAGGTCAGGAGATTGAGACCATCCTGGCTAACACGGTGAAACCCCGTCTCTACTAAAAATGCAAAAAATTAGCCGGGCGAGGTGGCGGGCGCCTGTAGTCCCAGTTACTTGGGAGGCTGAGGCAGGAGTCTGGCTTGAACCAAGGAGGGGGAGGTTGAAGTGAGCCGAGATTACACCACTACACTCCAGCCTGGGCGACAGAGCAAGACACCGTCTCAAAAAAAAAAAAAAAAAAATACAAAGTACAGTGCATATCTTTTAAATTTTGGAACGTAGTGGTCATTGTTTTGATATTTATTTCCAGCTTAATTTCACTGGAGCTAAGGAATGTACTTTGTATGATATCAGTAGTTGGATGTTTGTTGAGATTTGCTTCGTAGACTAGCATTTAGCTGTATCTTGTAAACGTTTCATCCCTTAAAATGGATGAATATTTTTCAGTCACTGGGCGTAGAGTTCTAAACCTGCCCACTATGCAAAAGTCAAGCAGTATTTTTGAACAAAATTGAAACCTTAAATGCATCCCTTTAGGTATGTTTGTTCTCTTTGTTACTGAGAAAGTATATTTTAAAAAATTCCTACTAAAATTGTGGATTTCATTTATTTCATTTCTATCCATTTTGCTTTGTATATTTTGAATTGGATTGATTTGTTGCATACACATTTATAACTATTTTATATTCATGGGAGTTTATTCCAAGTTTTTCTTTTCATCTTTAGTATTATTTATTTGTGTGAAATCCTACTTTGACATTAACATGACCTCATCAATGTTATTTTTGTTAGTAGTTGCATTGTGCAATTGGTTCTCATGACTGGAAGTAGAGGTGTTTTATTTGTTTGTTTGTTTTTTGAGTCAGAGTCTTGCTCTGTCGCCCAGGCTGGAGTGCAGTGGCATGATCTCAGCTCACTGCAACCTCTGCCTCCTCGGTTTAAGCTATTTTTCTGCCTCATTCTCCAGGAGTAGCGGGGTCTACAGGCACCCACCACCACACCTGGCTAATTTTCATACCTTTAGTAGAGACGGGGTTTCACCATATTGGCCAGGCTTGTCTCAAACTCCTGGCCTCAGGTGATCCTCCTGCCTTGGCCTCCCAAAGTGCTGGGATGACAGGTGTGAGCCATCACACCCCGCCGAGAGGTTCTGTAAAGTTGTCATGAACAAGTAATGGGAGCATATGGAACCCCTGTTCCAAAGGGAAATACAGGATTTAATTCCAAAAGTTTCTGGTCATGTTTTCATCAGCCGATCAGTACGTAACCTTATTGAAAGTGAATTTCTGTTGAAAGAAAGCCTATTTCACAGATATTGCTGACACATTAACAACGAACTCACAGCCAATCACACGATAGCTCATGCTGAGCAAAGCTTGTCTAAAACACATATTTTCTCTATAAGGTACATCACAGCCTTCTTGCACTGTGCAACGCTAGACACTGTGCAACGCTAGACAATGGCCCAGTACTCGAGGGCCGTTGTAAATAGCAAAACCACCACCAGCAAACATAGCAATGCAAAAAAAAAAAAAAAAAGTGACACTAAATAAACCACAAAAAGACCCTTGTTTACAGTATGAATGGAACAAAAAGAAAGGTCCTCCCTTTGGTCAGCCTCATCTGCACTTGTCTACAAATAAAGCCAAAAGTGTCATAGTACTGCATTTGGGGTTACCAAAACATTTTAGTGAGTAGGTGATTTTTGTTTTGTTTTGTTTTGAGACACAGTCACGCTCTGTCGCCCAGGCTGGAGTGCAGTGGTGTGATCTTGGCTCACTGCAGCCTCCACCTCCCAGGTTCAAGTGATTCTTTTGCCTCAGCCTCCCGAGTAGGTGGGATGACAGGTGCACACCACCACACCCGGCTAATTTTGTATTTTTAGTAGAGACGGGGTTTCTCCATGTTGGTCAGGCTAGTCTCCAACTCCTGACCTCAAGTGATTCACCCGTCTCTGCCTCTCAAAGTGCTGAAATCACAGGTGTGAGCCACCTCGCCTGGCTGTAACTAGGTGACTTTGTAAATACAGAATCTCCCAACCATGAGAATTGACTGTTTTTTAATCTCCCTATTTACAGACTTGGTTTTATTATATTTTTAGGTGTGTGTCTTCTAAGCAGCACGTACTTTTATTTAAATGTGCACTGATAATCTATGCATTTTTTTTTTTTTTTTTAGAAGGAGTCTCACTCGGTTGCCCAGGCTGGAGTGCAGTGGCCGGATCTCGGCTCACTGCAAGCTCCGCCTCCCGGGTTCACGCCATTCTCCTGCCTCAGCCTCCCGAGTAGCTGGGACTACAGGTGCCCGCCACCGCACCTAGCTAATTTTTTTGTATTTTTAGTAGAGACGGGGTTTCACCGTGTTAGCCAGGATGGTCTCCATCTCCTGACCTCGTGATCCGCCTGTCTCGGCCTCCCAAAGTGCTGGGATTACAGGCTTGAGCCACCGCGCCCGGCCAATCTCTGCATTTTAATTGAAGCATTTAGGTGATTTACGTTTAATAGAATCGTGGAGGTCTTGGAGGTTCAGTCCAACATTACAGTCTGGCAAAATAAATAAACAAGCAAGAAGAACCCTGCTGAAAGATGGAGCGAAAGAGGTGGGGTTTAGGAACTGGGTGTTTGATGGGCTCTGAAGGTAGGTTCTTGTTGAAAGGAAGGATTTCAGTGTGTGTGTGTGTGTGTGTACAGGACTGCGCGTGTGTGTAAGATGTGTGATGATGTGTTTGCATGCATGCACCTGCACTTGTAAGCGTTGCGAACACGGACCTGTGTGTGCATGTGTGAGAGGTGTGTGCGTTTGTGTGTGTAAGAGAGATGTACCTGCGTACGTGTGCTCATGCATGTGTGTGTGAGTCTCTGTGTATGTTTAATGAGCACGGACAGTGATGCAATCTCAGAACACTCTCAAGGTGGTCCCTTTGCATCCTGAGATGGTCAGGTATCATCTGGCAAAAGAGTCATGGTAGCGGTAAATTAGATTCATGCTAGAGGTGAGCAGCTGATGCAGTGGTGATGGGAACACATGTACAGTCCTCGGTATTGGGGGAAGGAAGGACAGTGCCTCTAGAGATACTCAGTCCAAAAAATAACAACCTCCCAGGCAAGAGGGAACTCGGCAAGAATGTGATGACGCATGCCTTCCCATATGCAAAAGTCTACCACGAGAAAGTCCGATTCTATCTGCTCTTAATGCACCAAAGCACCAGGTAAACCTTGACGCACTCCGGGAGACCAATGTCAGGTTAATACGGAAGAAGTGATGTCTCAATGCCAAGGTTCTGTGAGGGTGACATGGCTTTTCATGAGAAGGCGAGTTTCCTTCCCCTGGACATCCCTAAGCGTCCCCTGGAGTCCCACCCGGAGAAATCCAAAGGCAGGTTCCAACCAAGGCTCGGACGCTGAACTTCACAACCCTGCACGTCCCTGCTAAGTCTTGGAGTCCGTAAGGCGTCAGGGGGCTGCCCTCTGTGCCAGCCTCCTCTCTGCCTGTCCGAGGATGCCAAATGGATCACTCCAACATGGAAAATGCATCTTTGTATCAGTGTGGGCCACAGAATGTCTCCAGTGGAAAGAAAAACCTCAACATCCCAGGCAGAGACTTGGCAAACACACCCTACTGTGTTCGCAACGCTTACAAGTGCAGGTGCATGCATGCAAACACATCATCACACATCTTACACACACGCGCAGTCCTGTACAGACACAGACACACACACATATCTTAACTTCCATCCCCGTGTTATACATAATTCCTCCCCAGTGGACATAAAACCGTTCGTAACAATGCAAAAAAAAATGCTTATTCTCGTAGCCCAATTGCAGTCAAAAAATATATATATATCCTGAAAGATTGAATTTTCTTTTCTTATAATACATTCACAAGTGCAGTCCAGAATCATCAAGCTGTATTATTTTCCATAAACGTCTGCATTTTTTTTTTTTTTCTGGGAAACCCCAAGGGCCCTGTCCGCTGAATGCAAAGCTCGGTCTAGCTTGAGATTTGGCAAAAAGCCGTTTAACGCAGAGGGGCCAAGCGGCAGGGGATCCTCGGGTCCCACCACAAATGGCTCAGCGCCATTTAGAGAATGACAGGAAAGCCTTTTGCAATTTCACTGAAGGATTAAGAAACTATAATAGCAATTGCCAGGTGGGAAAAAAAAATGTTTTTTTTGTTTTTTTTTTTTCTTTCAAAAATCAGTCAGGAGGAGTTTAGAAACGAGAAGAGATGGGAAGGGGAAGGGTTATTTATTTAATTTGTGCTTTGTTTTGTCTTTAAGAGGGATTCTCATGTGTCACCCAGGCTGGAGTGCAGTGGTGCAAGCTGGGCTCACGGCAGCCTCTGCCTCCCAGGCTGAGGTGATTCTCCTGCCTCAGCCTCCCAAGGAACTGGGATTACAGGCATTTGCCACCATACCCAGCTAATGTTCATAGTTTTAATAGAGACGGGGTTTCACCGTGTTGAGGCTGGTCTCAAACTCCTGACCTCAAGTGATCCACCCGCCTCAACCTCCCAAAGTGCTGGGATTACCTGCTTGAGCCACCGTGCCTGGCCTTACTTAATTTTTTATTTTATTTTACTTTATTTTATCATACTTGAAGTTCTAGGGTACATGTGCACAACATGCAGGTTTGTTACATGTGTATACATGTGCCATGGCCATGTTGGTGTGCCCTGAGTTTGCAGCACACTGGTCTTTGGGGGCACACGGTAATCATAAGGAATAATTTTTAGTTTTTTTTTTAAATGTATCAATGATTATGGGTATATAATAGTTGCATATATTTATGGGATACATGTGCTTTTTTATTTTTATTTTTATTTTTTTTTGAGACAGAGTCTCACTCTGTCACCCAGGCTGGAGTGCAGTGGCACTATCTTGGCTCACTGCAACCTCTGCCTCCCGGGTTCAAGCGATTCTCCTGCCTCAGCCTCCTGAGTAGCTGGGATGACAGACGCCTGTCACTGCGCCCAGCTAATTTTTGTATTTTTAGTAGAGACGGGGTTTTACCATCTTGGCCAGGCTGGTTTTGAACTCCTGACCTTGTGATCCACCTGTCTCAGCCTCCCAAAGTGCTGGGATTAGAGGCGTGAGCCACTGCACCCAGCCACGTGTGCTGTTTTGATACAAGCATACAATGTATCATGATCAAACCACCGTAACTGGGATATTTACCACCTCAAGCATTTATCATTTCATTGTGTGAGAAGCATTTATCATTTTATTTCATGATGTCAATTCCGCTGTTTTCGTTGTACAGGTGCAGAACGTGCAGGTTGGTTACCCAGGTGTACACGCGCCAGGGTGGTTTGCTGCATCCATCAACCCGTCATCTACGTTAGGTATTTCTCCTAATGCTCTCCTCCCCTAGCCCCCAACCCCTGACAGGCCCCAGCATGTGATGTTCCCCTCCCTGTGTCCGTGTGTTCTCATTGTTCAACTCCCACTTATGAGTAAGAACATGTGGTGTTTGGTTTTCGGTTCTTGCGTGAGTTTGCTGAGAATGATGGTTTCCAGCTTCATCCATGTCCCTGCAAAGGACATGAACTCATCCTTTTTTCTGGCTGCATAGTATTCCATGGCCTGTGTGTGCCACATTTTCTTTATCCAGTCTATCATAGCAGTGTATATAGACATGGGGTATAAGGATATTTTTGTACCCATTACCATCTCTACTATTTCCTTCCTCCCTGTTCCTTTTCTCAGCCTTCGGTCACCATCCTCCTCCTCTCCATGTCCCTGAGTTTAATTTTTTTGTTCAATTTTTAGCTCCCACACACGCGTGAGAACATGCAAAATGTGTCGTTCTGTGCCTGCTTATTTCACTGAACATAGTGACCCCCTCTTCCATCCATGTTGCAAATGACAGGATCTCATTATTTCTTTTAGACAGAGTTTTGCTGTTGTTGCTCGGGCTGGAGTACAATGGCTCAATCTGAGCTCATCGCAGCCTCCACCTCCCGGTTTCAAGCAATTCTCCTGCCTCAGCCTCCCGAGTAACTGGGATTACTGGCGCCCACCACCATGCCTAATTTTGTCTTTTTTTTTTTTTTTCTTAGTAGATATGAGGTTTCTACATGTTGGTCAGGCTGGTCTCGAACTCCCGACCTCAGGTGATCCACCCGCCTCGGCCTCCCAAAGTGCTGGGATGACAGGTACGCACCACCACACCTGGCTAATTTTTGTATTTTAGTAGAGACAGGGTTTCACCATATTGGCCAGGCTGGTTTCAAACTCCTGACCTCTGACGATCCACCCACCTTGGCCTCCCAAAGTACTGGGATGACAGGTGCGAGCCACCACACCTGGTCAGGACTCCATTCTTTTTTTTTTTTTTTTTTTCAGCTGAATACTATTTCCTTGTGATTGACAAATAAGAATTGTATGTATTTCTAGGGCAGCATGCAGTGTTTTAATAAATGCATACGTTGTGGAACGGTTAGATCGGGTTCCTTAACCAATGCATCACCTCATGTCACGTATCGTTTTTGGGAGGTGAGAGCATTTAAAATCGACTCATTCAGCAATTTTGAAAGATGCCATATGTTTTTATTAACTAGGAGAATGAGGAAGAAGAAACGGATGAGAAGATTTCAGGGAAGCAGTAAACATAGGTCCAAGGTCCTTACAACATTGACTTAAGCACAAACTGACTGACTCTTAACTCGGTGCTTCCAAGTAAATATAACTATTATCCATCAGAGACAATACCAGAGACACCATATAATATATACGGCAAGGCCTCACCTAACATCATCGACAGGTTGTCAGAAACTACAACTCTGGCCAGGTGTGTTAGCCCACGTCTGTAATCCCAGCACTTCAGGAGGCTGAGGTGGGTGGATCACCTGAGGTCAGGAGTTCAAGACCAGCCTGGCCAACATGGTGAAACCTCATCTCTACTAAAAAATACAAAAATTAGCTGGGCATGATCGTGCACGCCTGTAGTCCCAGCTACTCGGGAGGCTGAGGCAGGAGAATTCGTTTGAAGGTGGGAGGTGGAGCTTGCAGTGAGCTGAGATCACGCCATTGCACTCCAGCCTGGGCGACAGACCGAGTCTCTTTCTAAAAAAAAAAAAAAAAAAAAAGTAGAAACTGCAAGTTTAAACAAAATGACTTACTGTATAACCAATTTTACTGTAGGTACAAACAAGAGTTAAATTCCCACAGCAGACAATAGGTCCTTTTGCTTATAGTTGCTACTTTCAAGGACTTATTTGTGATATTAAATGAGAAGTTACTGTATATGGAAATTATATATTTATTATACCTTTTGTATACATATTATATATTGTATATATCTGTATGTCTTTAAATAAATGTATATACATGTTTCTGTATCTAACAATGTCTATTATATGTATTTTATACTTATGTCTGTATCTATTTAAATATACATATGTATCCTTTAGGTTGGTGCAAAAGTTAATGGCAAAAAC